>NW_008710601.1:1321354-1622403 GCF_000327385.1 Lottia gigantea
CTTTTTTGAAAATTCTTTTTTTGCCAAGTCAAACACCGTCTGTTCTATCATAATAGATATACCAAAGAGGCCCGTGAAGTCTAGTGAAGTCTAGAACGGCCTAAAACTAGGCCAAGTCAAATCGCCCACATTAACCCCTTTGGTGCCAGTGGGGGTATAAATTGTTTCGGGCCCATTTGAACCGCCGTGTTATTCTTTTTTCTGGACCATTTTGTGTTGAGAAGATGCGCAACGAAGTGCTCTTTCATTTCATATGCGGAAACCATATCTTGGAACAAGCTTTAAGCCTTTCCTGAGCTAACCCTAATTGGTTTGTCAAAACTAGGGTTAACCCCAACCTTAACCCTAGGTTTAACCCGCTTTAACCCCAAGTCTCGGCGGCCCAGTGGTCTGCGCACTTGCCTGGCAACTTTGAGGACCCGGGTTCGAGTCCCAGTTGAAGCTTTTTTGAAAATTCTTTTTTTGCCAAGTCAAACACCGTCTGTTCTATCATAATAGATATACCAAAGAGGCCCGTGAAGTCTAGTGAAGTCTAGAACGGCCTAAAACTAGGCCAAGTCAAATCGCCCACATTAACCCCTTTGGTGCCAGTGGGGGTATAAATTGTTTCGGGCCCATTTAAACCGCCGTGTTATTCTTTTTTCTGGACCATTTTGTGTTGAGAAGATGCGCAACGAAGTGCTCTTTCATTTCATATGCGGAAACCATATCTTGGAACAAGCTTTAAGCCTTTCCTGAGCTAACCCTAATTGGTTTTTCAAAACTAGGGTTAACCCCAACCTTAACCCTAGGTTTAACCCGCTTTAACCCCAAGTCTCGGCGGCCCAGTGGTCTGCGCACTTGCCTGGCAACTTTGAGGACCCGGGTTCGAGTCCCAGTTGAAGCTTTTTTGAAAATTATTTTTTTTGCCAAGTAAAAACACCGCCTGTTCTATCATCATAGATATACCAAAGAGGTCTGTGAAGTCTAGTGAAGTCTAGAACGGCCTAAAACTAGACCAAGCCAAATCGCCCACATTAACCCCTTTGGTGCCAGTGGGGGTATAAATTGTTTCGGGCCCATTTAAACCCCCGTGTTATTCATTTTGTGTTGATAAGATGTCCAACGAAGTGCTCTTTCATTTTATATGCGGAAACCATATCTTGGAACAAGCTTTAACCTCAGTTGAAGCTTTCTTGAAAATTCTTTTTTTGCCACATTAAACATCGTCGAAACAACATAATGGACATAAAAGGGAAGGAGTCGATGTTTACTATTAATAGAATTTGTTTTGATTTTGAGTATTGCCTAAATTGTCTATTTTATATGTAATAGCCTATAAAGAAGAATTTGAAGCTAGATGAAATGCTGTTTTATGTTTTCTGTCAATGTTCAAACGTAACGTAGGTCGGTCGTGAGGCTGACAAACAAAGTGCTTATAAAGCGAAAACAAATTTAATATTTCCAAGGAGGACACCCTTTATCATATTTCCGTATCGAATCTGTCCGATGCTTTCGCTCTCAATCCGAGTCTTTTCAGAACCGAACTTCAGCATTTTTGAAGATTCCGATGATATAGTCTCTTTATACTGTGGGTCAAGTCAAAGGAGTCAAGATTGCCAAAACTCACGCTATTCAGACAACGTCTTAAAAGTACAGGACATGGTTAGACTGTTCTGACTCCTTTACGAAAAGAGATATTTGCGGTTTGACCACTCAGAAATCCTAATATTCCATTCCACAAAGTGAGTAACTTTTGGGCAATCAAAGAAAGAGAACTATATATAGTAAGATATTTATAATAGCAATATTCACAGCATTTCAGATATAAAAGGAAATGTTGATAGAAGGTTGGTCAGTTTAGAAAGAATGGCAACAAGTAACACTGTAGTTTGTTATTTTCTTGACCCTTCATTCTAAAATAAAATAAAACATTTCATGATGTACTATAATTGTTAAAGGGATTTTTTTGTGTCTATAGTTGACACTGACAGCATCATTTGTACCATTCCAATTTTCAGTTAGACGCCTGTGGTTCCTGCAAAGTATTTGATGACGTCACTATGTGATGCAAGCGTATTTTGCGATTAGTGACATCGACAAACACTTATTTAATTTAACAGTGGATACAAATAATCTTTTACATCAAAAGTAGCGAAAATAAATGAATATTTACTCCCTATTTTGCAGTTCAACTGCAGTATGTTTTGGTATATTCAGATCAATCTTACCTCTAGTTCCACATTTCTTAAAATGTCTGATCCCATTACAACATCTCGTTTGCCCACCGCCCTGGCATAATTTTCAGCATATCGTCTCCAAAATCTGTTCCATCCACATTCACTGTGGTCGATCACCACAAAAAGTACGAGTAGGGCAAGTAAAATGGCGACCTTCATTCTGAAATAAAACGAACACGAAAATATCTGAGACGTTTCAGGAAATACTGCATTTATTAACCATTCCTGAAGTACATGATCACACAAATTATTGCAAATGCATGCCGTTCTACCGTAACGACCACAGACAACCACTATAATTACCTTAATGAATTTTGACTTCAACAACAAACATGCTGGCAGTTTTATTTAGAATTTGGTGTACAACAGGATGTACAAGGTGGCAAATTTGATTTTACACCTTTTGTTATTTGTTACACATTTTAAAAGGCAAAGCTAAAGGGATAGATGCGCCATATTGGGGGTTGATTTTAGTCTTGAATATATGTAAAGTCTTCAGAAATACCGAAAATGCATGAAAATCGCATAATTTCTTTTAAAAGTAGTTTATACTAAGAATTTACTCACTATTTCTATATTTTCTGTATATCACAGAGTGTCGTCATTTTTATATTTTTTAATCGCGGATAATTCTGGACACACATGGAGACACAAGTCTCAAATTTCGACGGTGAGCTGTGAACATTTATAACTCATTGGCTTGGCATAAATGACTCCCGTTTCTCAGACTAAAGTATGTTTGGCCAAACAAAAGGCTCATCTGCCCCTATAGGCCTCAATTGATTATGCTCAGAAGATATCTTTTATAGTAAAGTTATAACATAACATTCAACTTTGGGTCATCTTACTATTATCTTCTGAACACATACTTTTCAACCTTTAATGTATCTAATAAAGGAATTATCTGAAATGTAATTTAGTCAAATTTTAACAAAAAGATTATCTTTTAACATAATATTATCAAAAGTGTATGAAATGACACATGTAAATTGTTTTGAAGGGTTATGTCGTTTAAAGCTTAAACATAAGATTCTAATCTGTCTAATCAGATCATTAAACATTGTGAATACTTAAATAAT
The DNA here is from genome assembly GCF_000327385.1 of Lottia gigantea. Classification (NCBI taxonomy): domain Eukaryota; kingdom Metazoa; phylum Mollusca; class Gastropoda; family Lottiidae; genus Lottia; species Lottia gigantea. Next base: position 1,324,653 of record NW_008710601.1, read on the forward strand.
TTTTTCTATGAATTGAATTTTTAAAGAAAGATTTCTCCCTGCAGCTACAGCGGCGGATTTTGCAAAATATTGTGTCACAAGTAATTGTACCTGCTGTAGAAGGACAGATTAAAAATTGCCGGGGTCATCTATCACACTATTATTATTTATTTTGTTTGTGTTTATTAGTCAACATATGATAGACTGTATAAATTGTTTATACACCTGATACCTTTGATGTCCAACTTGTATCCTGTTAGTTTTAAGCATTACACCTTTCAATGATATTTGTTTATGACTTTTGTTAATTATATTATGTTTGAAATAGTCCGAGTAACTGGTTTAAATGATTGACGTCCTTCAATTATTCATATTATTAAAGGAACTCATTTACCATCTGTTCGGCATATCGTATCTTAGTCCCAGAAACGAAAACAAGCACAATCAGTTATAGTGATCATGGCTCACAGTCGAAATATGAACCTCGAATTGAGAGTAAAAATGACGACTCGTCTCTTCGTGAGAATACGCAATTATATATAAAAAACAACTATTGTAATAAAAAGTAAAATTTCTAGATTGAGGTTTCGTACAGTTTTAATACATCTGAAGGATATTTACATATATATTCAAGACCCAAACCAACCCCCGAATATGCGGATTTATTCTTCATAATGTTTTACAAAATATTTTCAGATGATAAACTTTACCCGACATAATTTATATCATAATCTATTCTCATGATCATTTTTACAATACCACAGAGATCAACACAATGATATACTATTCGCATAAAAAATTTGGCAAAAAGTTTGACTGAATCGATGCAGATATAATTTCTAGCATACACAATGTCGAATATGATCTATGTAGATAAATGTTCGATAATATAAAATCTAATGTATATTTTAAGATGTTTCATAATATAATATTGAACATAAACATTATATAGTCATATATTAAGATAATCTATTCAGATATAGATCTTGATCACACGTACAGTAGATACATTAAAGATTGCTAAAAGTTAAATAGTATATTTTCAGAAATGACGTGAAATTTAGTCATACTTTCAGACTACAGAGATCCGAAATGGCGTCGAATCTAGTCATACTTTCAGACTACAGAAGATCAACCAAAAAACAAAAGGCGTCAAATCAAAATTTGACACTTTGTATATCCTGTTGCACGCTCAATTGTATATAAAAGTGCCAGCAGATTTGTTGTTAAAGTCATAATCTAATCAGGTAAATATATTGTTTTGTTACGGTAAAAATAGTTCGCAATGCTACTTGTAGACTTCATGATGAAGTGATTTTACCATTTTAAGTGAACAGCATATAAATGATGTTATATTACGATACACCTTGCGCAAAATAGTGTAATATTTGTCGGCTGGAAGTTTTGGGGCGATAGTTCCAGCAATTCGATTGGCCGAGTAATGTATGATCATGTAGTTCATGTCATTTTTATTTCAGAATGAAGGTCGCCATTTTACTTGCTCTACTTGTACTGTTTGTGGTGATCGACCACAGTGAATGTGGATGGAACAGATTTTGGAGACGAGCTGCTGAAAATTATTACAGGGGTATAGGCAAACGAGATGTTGTAATGGAATCTGACACTTTAAGAAGTGTGGAACTCGAGGTAATATCGATCGTTATTAGACTGGGAAAATTGTAATATACAAAAACTGATTGAATAAAAGCAGCAAAAATTCAATTCATTTCACTCTATTTGTAAATAGAAGAGCAACTGTTCATGTCACAAATAACAAGTCATTATTCTCGACCTTTAACATGAAGATATTGAAATTTGTGTCCAGTATTTAGTCAATATCAATATTGTCAATATAGTTTATAATGAAATGTTTTATTTTATTTTAGAATGAAAGTTCAAGAAAATAACAGACTAAAATGTTACTTGTCACTGTTCAAACTCTCTTGTCAACATCTCAATCTATATCTATATTAAAATTTTCTCAATGTGGTTATTAAATATATTATAATATCTTACCATATTGTTAGCTCTTTCATTGGTGAATCAAAGATAATTGCCGAAATAGGTGCCATTGCGCCACTTCCTCCCCTCACCCAGGCCTGTGGAAGGTCTCAATTTGAAGTCAAAACTAATTGCTCAATTCTCAAAATCCAACTTTGGCCATCTGAAATTTATTGGCTTATGTGGGCCTCTGGCAGACCCCAGTCTTAAAGCTTCGACACTACTCATTTGTGCAAATGACGTCGAGTGGTCAAAACAATGAACCTTACGAAATTATTATGGTTTTAACATGCGAACGTGTTTTACAACCAATTTAAATCTCCTCCTCGACTTAAGTCGAATTTCGATAGTTTTAAGTTATTATATCACATTTAAAGGTTAAGAAATGGCTTTAAACTCCATATGAAGGCTGAGTTCAAATATTAAACCCTTTTTAAAAAATAAAATCGACTTATCAAGTCAAGGAAGATATTCAAAAAGGACGTGAATGTGTTTTCCCTCTTAGTACCATACGTAGTTTCATGAGAATAATCCGAAGCTGAAAAAAGTGAAATATCGCAGTTCATCACGAAATTCTATTAGTTAGATATAAGTTAGAATGAGTTCTCTAAGAATAAAAACAAAAAGATGGTAGCAGTCGAATGCGGCATTTTTTGCGCCTAGTGCGGAACTTAACACAAGAACTTTCTGTGAGCTGACAGTAGTATTAAAATGATGATTCAGATGATTTCCTTTTTCTTGTACAGAAATTCTATATCTATGACATTAAAAAACATTACATTGAACACATTTCTCTCTATCCAGTTTTGAGAACTGAACACAAATTAAGATGGTGTTAAAACATTTCTGAGGTATTATTAAATGGAATTTATGTGAGAACACAAATGTCTTAGACAAATTGTGTTGGAACTGATCCAAACCATTATACCTTGTCCTGTGCTTTTCAGGAAGTTGTCCACATAGAGTGCCTATGATTATCAACACTCTTTTGCAAATGTTCTATTATTGTTGTTTGTACTATGTAGAAACTATATTTCACAAGGATCTTGAAGAATGTAGAGGTTTACTAGTAAAATAGTAAAAAATAAATAAAATAATAATAAAACTGGGCGCCCTCTTTTGAAATACTTATTTCGGGCCTCACAATCATATATTATAATGACATGTTCCATCTTACATACATTTGGTTTTGGGCAGCCCCAAGACCAACATAACCCTTCAGCATATAGATAAGACATAAAATTGCATATCTTTTCTGACCTGCATAACTGAAAACCTGACTGGAAAGATAAAATTGAATTTCATCTCTGACCTTACAAATAACTTAGAATAGTATAGTCTTTTGAGTTATTAAAGATCTTTTGGTGCTCTAGTAAAAATTGGCATCTAAAAGCCTAACTGACACCAAAAAATTCCATTTACAATACCATAGGAGACCTTCAAAAATTGGCCATCTGGTCAGTCCGCCACATTGAATATCTGTCACTTGCCAGTCAAATTCTGATGAATATGTTTTCCCAATTACAATAGTGTGCATGCTTTTAGACTCATTAGAGGTGTTATTTGAATTATAAATTTTTCGGGTTTTTTTTATTTACTTATAACAATCACAATCATTCCAAAAATAATTGTATACCTTAGACACAAAATTTGGTCGTTCATTGAAGTAAAGAAGTGTGTGTCAATTGGGCTGCAGGATATTTCCGTTAGTTTCCATAAATTCCTGTGAATTTCGTTTTATGTCAATGAGATCACGCTCAAGAATACAGAACTAAACTTGACCTTAAAAGGTTTCCACAATGCAGAAATTGACCTCACATCTTTCATGAATACAAAGTCAAGAATACACAGTTCAACATGTTAATAATGCAACATTCAGAATTCAGTTTCGAAAAAGAAAGTTGGAATGTCAATTGTTGTGAAATAAATTTTAAAAAGTAAACTATGAATTTCTGAACATTGTAAATAGGATGTTGACTTTTTTATTTTAGAAAGATATATACTGTAAATGTGTTAAGTGAAAATACGACACCTTGTTTTCATGTTTGACCTTGTGATTACTTCTAGCGATTCCCCTCCAGAATTTTCTTCTTGAAAATCAAGGTGAAACTTTCTCGAAAGTTAGAAAAAATGCTGGTTGTTAAAGTCAAAATCCAGCCAGGTGATAATAGTGGAAGAAATACTAAGGCATGCTACTTTTGGACTTCATAGCGAAGTTATTTTAGCATTAATTAAATATGTTTGCCTAAGTTCTGATTTTAGTGGATTTTTAGTTAATTTATGTCGGTATGAAGGTTGCTATTTTACTTGCTTTACTTATACTGTTTGTGGTGATCGACCACAGTGAATGTAGCTGGTACAGGTTTTGGAGACGAGCTGCTGAGAATTATTATAGAAATAGTATAGGAAAACGGGAAGTTAAAATGGAGACCAACATCTTGAGAAATATGGAGGTCAGATCGACCGAAATAAGACTTGGTAAATACTATTATACCAAAACGTACCGAAGGAAACTGCTAAGGAGGAAGTAAAGAGCTACTGTCTTTAAGTTTTCACAACATGAAAGTAATTCGATCTGTAAGAATAATAGAATTTGTATCCAGTGTTAATAATTATAGTACATAATGAAATGTTTTTATTTTATTTCAGAATGAAGTGTCAAGAAAATAACAGACTACAATGTACTTGTTGCCATTGTTAACTGTTCAACCTTTTATCAACATCTCCCTTTATAAATTATACCAAAACTAAAATATTCTCGGTGTTGTTATTAAATATATATTACCATATTGTTAGCTCTTAACTACTGAATGGGATATGATAACATTTGTAACATAGATTACTTAAAATATGTGTTCGAAGAAAAACATGCTCTATTATCAGCAATTTGTTGTTACTTGCATGACTTTGAATAAAGCCAAAAAGAATATTAGAGGGAAAGAGGTGGAGCCTCAGTATGCTACAACCAGTTCATTTTGATGTTAATGCATGGGTGAAAGTCCACCATAAGCTGTCAATCATTTTATTTATGTAACAAGTCATATATACCGCGTATCTTACTTAGTAACATATTATAACAAACTCGTCCTAACGAATGTTAACGCGTAAGATGCGTGGTACATATACCACATATACCGCATATACATATATATGAAGGCAATACACAAATAAAGCAAGACCATTAATAGTGAACATTAAATCATTCAGTTTAACTGAGTGTATTATATAAAAATTCAACAAAAATGAAATAGTATCAAATATACAGTCACACACTTCTTTCATGATTTTTTTGTTTGTTGGTAATAATGAACAGTATATTCAAATTTTGTCAAAATCAGTCAAGCATTGTACCTTTTAGAATGTTTACGAGTTAAAAATTGAACGCGTTTTCAAGAACAAGGGTAATATTCTAAGTCTATATTCTTTTCAATGAGGTTTATCCTTTTGCTGATTATACACAATTCACTTAGTTTCAAAAAGAATTGAGCAATTGTGGATGGGCGGACATGGGTGATGCCAATATACTTTTCACATTTCATGTGGGCGTTTAAAATAACCCTACCGTTATATATTTATTAAACATATTGTTTGGTTGTTTAAACAGTATTGTTATTTCTTTAAAGTGTGACATTTATTTGTGCGTGACTTTGCGTTGGCTCAATGAGTCACATCGTGGGTGAATTGAAGCATATACTATTGTCAACATATATTTTGAGAGTGAATTGCAGCATATACTTTTGTCAACATATATTTTGAGGGTGAATTGCAGCATATACTATTGTCAACATATATTTTGAGAGTGAATTGCAGCATATACTATTGTCAACATATATTTTGAGGGTGAATTGCAGCATATACTATTGTCAACATATATTTTGAGAGTGAATTGCAGCATATACTATTGTTAACATATATTTTGATGGTGAATTGCAGCATATACTATTGTTAACATATATATTGAAGGTGAATTGAAGCATATACTATTGTTAACATATATTTTGATGGTGAATTGCAGCATATACTATTGTTAACATATATTTTGAGGGTGAATTGCAGCATATACTATTGTCAACATATATTTTGAGAGTGAATTGCAGCATATACTTTTGTCAACATATATTTTGAGAGTGAATTGCAGCATATACTTTTGTCAACATATATTTTGATGGTGAATTGCAGCATATACTATTGTCAACATATATTTTGAGGGTGAATTGCAGCATATACTATTGTCAACATATATTTTGAGGGTGAATTGCAGCATATACTTTTGTTAACATATATTTTGAGGGTGAATTGAAGCATATACTATTGTTAACATATCCATCGAGGGGGATTTAGATAAACTATTTACTACGAATCTCAGCTTACGTCCAGTTTACCAGATAACAAAAGGTGACAAATTTAAAGTGACACCTTTTACATCCCGTTGTACACCTTCTTGTATATAAACAGCCAGCTTGTTTGTTGTTGAAGTAAAAATCAAAGCAGGTAAATATAGTGATTGTTACGGTAGAAATACTGTATTTTTTCGCTTTATGACATAGTAATTTTAACATAGCAATAAGAATGAAAACCAATCACAACAGCATAAGATTGTCATAGGGTTGATTTTGTTATACGAAACATCTGGCTATTACTGTACTGTTAGTTTTAAGTCATTCATATAACATGCTAGCATAATTTCTAATTATGGTGAATTTTTATTCCAGAATGAAGGTTGCTATTTTACTTGCTCTTCTCGTACTTTTTGTGGTGATCGACCACAGTGAATGTGGGTGGAGAGGATTTACCAGAAGATTAGCTAGAGGATATGTCAGCGCTTTTGGCAAACGAGATGCTGAAATGGAGTCAGGCATCTTAAGTAATTTAGATCTCGAGGTAAGATCGATTATAATAAAACTTGGCAGATACTAAAATAACTAAGTCTACTGAAGAAAAGTTGCAAAGTAGGAGATACAAATCCATTTCTTCTCGACCTCTTACATGTAGGCAACGAAAACTATAAGGCTAATTAATGAAATCCATAAGGCTAATGAAATCTGTAAGGCTAATTAATGAATTTTATAAGGCTAATGAAATCTGTCAGGCTTACAGAATTTGTATCCAGTGTTAAGTCACTTAAACAATCATAGTACATAATGAAATGTTTTATTTTATTTCAGAATGAAGGGTCAAGAAAATAACAGACTACAATGTTACTTGTTGCCATCCTCAATTGCTCAACCTCTTGTCAACATCTACCTTCATATCTATGTCTGAAATGCTCTGAATATTGTTATTAAAAATATCTTACCATAGTGTTAGCTCTTTCATTGATGAAACAAATTAACAGCGGACGTAGTATCAGAATTTCTGAACTGTACAAAGCTCCGGATTCTCTCAAGTTTCATTAGTTTCTTAAAAGAATCATTGAAAAAACCTCCCTAATCAACTCAAAAATAAATCGGCAGCATCCTTGTCTTACACTGCACATACAAACCAAAAATGACACAAGACATTCAAATAATTTACAGTGGCCAAGAGTGGTAGCTCACTAAGATGAGCACTAGTGAAAATTGTTTTTTTTTTTAACATGAGTGCTCTCTTGCATTCAGAGGCCCCTTTGTCGATTTAATGCCCATTTTAGGGCCATCGCATAAGTTATATGATATTATACTTTAGATACTTTGGTACATTTTGCTTTAATTTTTTACACTTTTTCTGTGGTGGGTGCCCGTGTACTTGGTTCAAACAGTCCCTATGGTAGTTGAGTCACTGCCCGAAAGAAAGTACCTGCAGAAAAAAGCGATAACTTACAATTAGTGAAATAACGCTTAATATCCAATCAAGTTCCTCAGATTCAATCACCTGACTACTATTTACTTTTTTTTTTTGCTTCTGTTTGGATTAACTGTGAACAGAGGTTATGCACACAAATAAATGTGATGAACACATCTTGGCGAATGTTAACTATATTAGAGTTTTGTGGTACTGTGTTGGCCACAGAGACATTGAATATCCGGTTGATTTTTGTATAGACACCATAAATTGGGCTTTTGTCATGGTAACTAATTACCTATAAAGTGGGTTGGAGCAGATACCATAAAAAGTGAGATTTCACGTCTAGCCCTATACGTGTCGATATCCCACCCAAATATCCGAGGAACAGATAGGACCAGATTTGTCGGGTTACTCGGAGGGAAATTGCAACTTACAATAAAATCTCCAACAATATATTGTTTGACATAATAATATTTTCAGATACACTTCTGACAATATTTTATGATGTGTAACATAATGCAAATAAATATTGACATTACATTGCACATAACCTGTTTAGTTTTTAAATTTAAAGTAGAAGAAATATATATGTTCAGAAAATATAGTTAAGATAACATTAAATTAAATATGGTGTGCTCAGATGATAAATATTCATACTATTGTTAACATATACATTGAGGGTGGATTTCAAAATATAGATTTTGGAAGCATTTTTTTCGGGACTTTTTGACATACAGTTTTTGGCCTTTCAGACTACAGGTATAACAAACAACTAATTTGTTAAATCTATTTTGACACCTTGTACATCCTGTTGTACACCAAATTGTTCATAAAACTACCATCATGTTTGTTGTTGAAATCATACTCTAATCAGGTAATTGTAGTGGTTGGTACTGTAGAAACAATAAGGCATGCGTTTTTTAGCTTCATTACGAAGTTATTTTAGCATTTATGTGATTGTATGATACCAAAAGGACAGCATGAGATTGTCGTACGGTGGATTTTGCATTACCATGCATCCTGTTTTATACTAGTGGTAGATTCATAGTCATTGTTAAATATTGTAATCTTATTGGTACTAGTATAATGTCTCTTTTCTGTAGAGGGTGCTTTGGTGTCATGAGTCAAACAGATTGTACTATATGAGCAAAAATATGTAAATATAGCAAATTTTTGTTCTCAGTATAGAATTACATAATGAAGGTTGCCATTTTACTTGCTCTACTCGTATTTTTTGTTGGGATCGACCAAAATGAATGTGGGTGGAGAAGATGGGCTAGCAGAGCTTTTAGAAATCCCTATGGCTCTCTTGGAAAACGAGATGTCAAAATGGAGTCAGACATTTAGAAATTTTGAACTCGAGGTAGGATTGACCGCTTACAGATTAGTGTAACATTGTGGAGAATCAAACCATTCCTTCCCCGAAAATTGATATAATAATGATAAAAAGTAGGAATTAGTAGTTTATTTCATCTCACTTACGTTGTTAAAAGAAGAGCTACTGTTTATTGTTTTAAATATGTTCAAATCTGCATTCATATAGACTAATGTAGTGAAACATGTAAAGCTAACAGAATTTGGATCTAGTGTTCATGATAATAACCATTGTTCTGGATAACAAAAATGTTTTAATTTATTTGAGAATACTGGGTCAAGAAAATAACAGACTACAATGTTAATTGTTGCCATTCTGAACTGTTCAAACTCTCTAGTCAACATCTCCCTTCATATCATTACTGACATAAGATTTGAACGACATATAGAAGCGAGGAGCACATATAACAAAACACAAGACAATATTTACACACATTACTGACATGTTCTCAAATATTGTTAATAAAGATATCTTACCATATTGTTAGCTCTTTCATTGAGCCCTCAAATGCACGAATCCTGGCCTAGCTTTAAGTCCTTTGGTTTCTGAAAATCGTTTAAAATATTAAATCAAAAATAAATCACTGACACTTACACGATTCTGTTTTCGCAATAACATTCATTTTGTCAATGTCAAAAAGTTCGTGAATAGGCGCACGGTGCTGGACGTGTCGTACAGAGAAGTTTGAAATGTTCAAAAACTAAACCATTACATTACACAAACACATTACGTCTGATTACAATCGTTTTACAAGGCTGAGATAGCTGATTTTGTGAGCAATTCTCGTGAGACGGTTGAAGACATTATCACGAAAGAGTTAGGAATAACAAGAGTGTGGCAAAGCTAGGCATATCATTAACTTGTCAGATTCTTGAAAATGTACACAGTTTTAAAGCAGATTCAAGTGATTTTTTAGCCCGAGGTGTAACCATGGAAGGTACCTGTTACCCAAAATGAAGTAATAGCCAGCCTTAGTTATTTGCTTAAGATATTTTCTTCTTGCATTCAGGCTTTTGAAGGTTATCTATATTTATATCATGTCTAGAAGATCGACACTCTGTTGCAAAAACATGACCAAGAGTTTTATAGCTGTTGTTTCTAATCGAAATAAACAAAATTTCATCAGAATCTTGATGATCATAAAGGTTAGCCCATGTTATTTCAACTCCATGTAGTGCAGACACGAGGGCTGGCTGAAAGTTTGTAATTCTAACTACGAGGGATCATTATATATAAACGAATTAAATCACGTTGCAGCGTAGCAAAATCTCTCCCATGAGCGTGAGCACCGTCTTTTGCTGAAAAGTAAGCTTTGCTCGTTGAGCCTGATGTTCAAGCACAATCAATTACAAAATTTACAATTAGTCTTCATTGGGGTTGAGGGTCTTCATTCGATGTACGGTATGATTTTTATTTTACAACAAACAAAATACATGACGCCTTTGATGGCCAAACTATATCCTGTTAAATCATCACGACTTTTTAATGGTTTTTGGGTGTGAAATATATCAACATAACCCATGATCACTATCAGTCGTTATATTATATTTGAAAGAGTCCGAGTAAGTGCTTAGGACTTAGCCTTACATCTTGGTCATAACTTCCAAGCGTTTTCAAAAATAAAATATGATCTACAAAGATAAATGTTTGACATTATTAAGTTAATGTTAAACTTAATCTATTCATATTAAATTTGGACTATATAACATTTTACAAAAGACGTTCGGTACAATACTAAAATATTTTCACTGTTAAAATAGTGCTCAGCCATGTAGAAATATTAAAACTTGAATCATGTTGATATTCAGAGTTTCACGCTATGCCATCTTCAGACAACTGACCAATTATCAGCCTTCGTCCTTACTGAAGTTGGATAAGTAGACAGCAGGTCTTACAGCTAACAAAAGGTGTAAAATCAAATTTGACACCGTGTACACCCTGTTGTACACCAAAATGTAAATCTTAATATTAAGCGTTTTTCAATAGTTTATTGTTAATAATTACTAAGATTTTTGGATTTATCGGATTATATAAGGATTCTGTTATGTTATTTATGACACCAGGTATATCTACTGATGAATATATGCTCTTATTGGCCAAGTTTTTTTAATTTTTAAATTTTATGTTTATTCTAAGACGTAGTATCCTTTTAATATACTAATCTAACTTGGAGGATAAAATTAAGGTACAACTTCAAGACTACATAAAGTTAATTAATTTTAGACTGCAAAATATTCACAATAATCTTTTCATCATAAATAAGAAATGTTCATTTTTTTTATCAAATCTTAGGACATAATTTCTGCATTTGAATTGTAGGCTATATAATTGTGACCGAGTAACCTAAAACTATACTTTTAATTCGTCGATAACATAATTATTATATTGTTGTAACAACATCCTGCCGATGTCTTTGATGTATTGCATCAGATCTATTGAACTACTGAGTTCTGTTTAGGTTAAAGTACATGATTTCACTCAATCTGGTCAGTTGCGGAAAGGGCACTTGAGAGACAACATCTTTGCAGTATTGCCGTGGTGTTGTTCTTTGGGTCTGCTGTCCTGTCGGGAGGTGGCAACTCGGGAATAGGATAAATACAGTCAAATTGGTCCGTTTAAGTGACTGAGTAGGGGCGGGAAAGGGAAGTGGCAGATGTATACACTGTGCTGAATGTTTTGGGTTCTTTGGTAACTCTGGGATGTCGAGATCTTTCTGTTGTTTTGATGTGATATATATTCTAAATAAAGTGTATTGTATCTACAATCTTACGTTCCTTACTGTTTCTGTGTGCAGTCAGGAGGCCACCAAGGCTGGCTCGCTCACATAATGATATACATTTAAAGCACAATTTTTGTAAGAGGTTAGATATAACACATTTAACAATCTTTTCATGGAATGAAATTGGAATTGATTATTGTAAAAGGTTGAACAGAATCTTTTCAGAAGATTGTTTTTAAGCACTATACTGTTTAGGCTATGGAACAAAATAACAATAAATTATGAAGTTTTGTAATATCGAACATAACATAACGTAAACTATCCGGAGGAAAAATATGGACGCAGAAAGCATTATCAGAAATAAATGAGTTTCTTCATAACATAACATAAAGTAAACTATCCGGAGGAAAAATATGGACGCAGAAAGCATTATCAGAAATAAATGAGTTTATTCAACAGTGCATAGTAACAATCGGAGAAGTTATATAATGTCGAACACATGTAATTTGCGTTCAGACGAAAGGTTGATAAAATGACGTAACCTTGATTGTTTTTCAGAATGAGTATTGAAGTTTTGGTTGGTTGTGAAATGTTTGACGTATTGAATATATTTTTGACAACACAATTGTCATTATTGATTCACGTGTACATCCTGTTGAATGAAAACCACGTTATATATTTTGTTTATGTGAAATTTACCAACGAGGCCAAACACCACAGTCTATTTGCTGTTAAAAAAAAATAATTGAAAAGAGTACTGTTTGTAGAATGCGCTGCTTTATTTTTGTTTTACGTTTATCTATTTAAAAGATAACTTTTATGATAAATCTTAATCTTGAAATTGCAATAAGATAGATACGATTAAATTTCTAGAGACAAAGATATTTTTTACATTGTAATTCTGTTTACGTAGAGGAAAATTAGGTGGGGTTTTGCTAGTATTTGCTATGCAAAATAAAACAATACAACACATCGTTGTAAAACATGAATGTAAATGTTAACCAAGAAACAAAGCAAAACAATACGTGTATTATTTTGTTAAGTCAAAATATATGCAAAAATCAAGGATATTTAAAACTAAACACTATTAGACAAAACATTTGATCAAAAATGTTTCACAAAGTTGTTTACAGAGGACAAATTTCAGATGACCATGAATTTTAGAACAGATATTCCGGACTGCGGACAGTCTAACAGATGATAAATAATTAAGTCGAATATGACACCCTGTACATCCTGCTTAACACCAAATAGTATATAAAACTATCAGTATGTTTGTTGTTGAAGTCATAATCCAGTCAGGTAATTATATTTGATGATTAATCTCTACTGTATTTAGTTTTTTTTTAAGTCGGTGTTACTTTTGGGTTGGATAATTAAATGGTTTTACTGTGATGATTGTTATCATGGCAATAATTATGAAAACTAAAATCTTACGACTGCAATGGATAGGATTTTGTATATACACTATAGTTTTCTTGATATTTGCTTTTACCCGCCCTTTGGAAGTGCTTTGATTGTCATATAACTATGCAGTCTACCTTATATATACTGTTCGCACAATGATAGCATTCGCTCAGAAATCTAATGTCGAAGTGTTCTCTATCGAGGTTACATCAAACATTTTTGGCATAGCAATGCATTGAAGATGATCATCGTTTCTTTTATAAATTCCAGAATGAAGGTTGCTATTTTACTTGCTCTACTTGTACTGTTTATGGTGATCGACACCAGTGAATGTAGCTGGAACAGATATTGGAGGAGAGTTGCTAGGAATGCTGCTGGAAAAAGAGATGTTGAAATGGGGTCAGACATGTTAAGAATTTTGGACCTGGGGGTAAGATAGATTTTATGTAGACAAGTCAAGTATTAGTATCAAATAACAAAAATTTGACAACACACGCCATTTTGTTTCCTTTGAACTAGAATCTCACATTTTATTACGTCCTTACGATGTAAATCGTGAAAACAATGAAACTGTAATTTCCATGCAGTGTTAAGGCACCGAAGAATTGATGTAGATGATAAAAAGGTTTTATTCTATTTTAGAATGATGGGTCAAGAAAGTAACAGACTACAGTATTACATATACAACTGTAAATCCAACCACCTGTCAAATTAAGTTGTCTTATAATGCTAATAAAATTACTGAAAATATTTTCTTTATGAGATAAATGCTTATTTTTAAAGTATACCGTTCCTTTCTAGTATTATGCTCTTTATATTGCTATTAGTATCTTATGATATTGTCCTCAATAGATTTATCACACCGGAATCTTTTAACGAAATGAGAAACAGTTTGCAAGCACGTGACTCTATTACTTACTAGTCTCGCCTAGTAAATACTATCAAGATTTTTCTTGGATATTGTATTTCACTTCTAGATTAAAGGGTTTCAAAGCGTTAGCGTCACCGCTTTTATTCCTTAGTTAGTTTGGAAATGAGAACAATGAAATTGGCATACTAAATGATAAAAGTAATACTTTACAGATAGGATGATCACCAGTGAGAAAGGATTGTTTCAATTTAAACATAGACGCTTAACAGAATCTGACAAAGCAATATAGTTGCTTCGGAAAAAAGGGGTGTACCAATTGATACGTAAAAGGGCTCAGTTATTTTAAGTGAATCGTCTAAGGTAGCAGTAGGAGACATTTCTCTACAATCTGACGTTTTTTTTGTTAAGTTCATTAGTTTCCTAACATCAATCAATACATACAGCGATTGTAATAGGTTTACGTGACCTTTTAAATACAATATTTGTAGTTTTGAATAAAAGCAAAACATTGGTTTTTCGGTAATTGGTTAGCAATATTGACCACAAGTTGAATACGGGAATATTCGTTAGATTGGTTGGTTGGTTTCATTAATAATGCAAATGACCAACGTTGACTGAATTTTGCTGTTTGGGGGTATAAGCATAGCCTACAGAGCGATAGCTCGTGATACGACGTATTTAATATATTTTGGAAAACACAATGGTCATTATTGATTCACACTGTTCATCCTGTTATATGAAAACCACATGTTAAATAATTTATTCATGTGAAATTTATCAACTGGGCCGAAAACCATATCTGTCGTATAAGGTATTAATTTGAAACAGTCCGACAAATTGTTCTGTAGAATGCGCTGTGTGGCATTGAAACTAAAAGTTATCAATAACTTTAAATTCTTAACTTCTAGACAAATTCCTACAGATAAGAGATAATGTTTTTTTTTTATGTAATTCCGTTTACATAGAGGAAAATATTATGTTGTATATATATATATTTTCGTTTCTTTGAATGACAATAGGCTGGCTATGGCAAATATTTGCTATGCAAACACCTCGTTTTACTACATTTATCCAGATGATGAATTTAAGAGTAAACAATGTTAAACATGAAATAAAGCAAATTGGTTTATTACCTTTTAAGTCAAAATATAGACAGAATTCCAGGATATATTCATATAAGCATTCGATCAAAACCGTTTAATAAAGTTTTCTATAGTTTTCTATTTCAGTTGACCATGAAATTTAGAACATATATTTCGGACTGCTGACGGTCTGACAAATGATAATAGAACACCTTGTACATCCTGCCTAACACCTATTTGTATATAAAACTACCAGTATGTTTGTTGTTAAAGTCATAATCCAGTCAGGTAATTATATTTCATGATTAATCTCTACTGTATTTAGTTGTTTTTAAGTCGGTGTTACTTTTGGGTTGGATAATTAAATGTTTTTATTCTATGTGATGTTTGATAGTATGGCATTAATTATGAAAACTAAAATCTTACGACTGCAATGGATAGGATTTTGTATATACAATACAGTTTCCTAACTTTAACAATAGATCCCATTTCAGTCGTCCATTTTAGGTGCCTTCTGGCTACAGAAAGCGACAAGAGTAATAATTATTCTTTCATTATTGTCGTTGAATAATGCAGTCAACATTGCTTAAACTGTTCTCATATTGATAACATTCGATCTGAAATCCTATGTCGAAAAAACAGTGGCCAACAATCAGTTCAGTACACATGCGAAAACAAATCAAATTAATATTTTTTGCTTTGCAATGCATTGAAGGTGAAGGCCTATTTTCATAAATTCCAGAATGAAGGTTGCTATTTTACTTGCTCTACTTGTACTGTTTGTGGTGATCGACCACAGTGAATGTGGATGGAACAGATATTGGAAGAGAGTTGGAAGGAATTATGCCAACGCCTATAGCCAGCGAGATATTGAAATGGAGTCTGATAATTTAAGAAATTTAGAACTCGGGGTAAGAAAGATTTTATGTAGACAAATCATAAAAAGTACGTTTCCCCCTTTGAAACGAGAAGAACTATTGTTAATGCTACATTATCCACAACTTACTTTTCGACGTGAAAACATTGAAATTTGTCATTTCCATGCAGTGTAAAGCTATCGAACAATTATTGGTGTATATGGTAAAATGTCTTATTTAATTAAATTTTAGAATGATCGGTCAAGAAAGTAACAGACAACAGAGAGACATACATGTAACTATTCAGAAGTGTTGAAGCATTTACCCCAGAACTTTTTAACACTCCTAAATACCTTATGTGCACGAAACAAAAGTTGACTATGAATTTGTGGGTGCACATCTCTATAATACATATCTGTTATAACATGCTCTGAATATTATTATTGATATCTTTCATTTATGTTGTCATAAAATGTTTGACATATTTTGATCTTATAAATGACATTGATCGACAGAATGTCAAACATGTCAGAGGTGGCATGTGATATTTGGACATTTTACTGCTGCAAAGTTTCCGTTTCCTTTTTAAAATCTCGCTTTTGGTTTACATTTAAATAAGAGTACATTTAAATCGGGAAAGAGTCCTTTACTATAGATTCCGATATAATATAAGATCGGATGAAAAAAATTGAAGATATCTCCTGTTTCATTTCTGTCTTTCAAATATACAAAAAATCTTTTAAAGCACAAATTGTGAATGGCTGCAACAGTCAATCTAGACTTCATGATAATCTTGGGATGTCCCGAATTATTCTTTTACTGATCGCTACAATTCTATAATTTTAAAATCAAGTCAATATCAAGCACAAAAGTATTATGGTATATTGCGGCATATAACTATAAGATACTCGATGGAGGTTGGAGTAACTACAGCTACCCAAGTCTTCAGATGGGTACTATGGTCCCTGTTTGGCCTTTGTTTTGGTTATAGTAAACGCCACAGACTAAAATATTTTGAATAAGGGCGGAGGGGTAGCTTCATACCACTCTCCGAATGTATTCCACACTTGACTTCATTTCCCAAGTGGAGAGATGAAAACGTAATTTTTTATAGTTGGTATAATAATGACAATAATTTCTTCAGTCTGCTTCACTGTACTTGTCTTTGAACATAATATTATTGAGTTGCCTCCCTTTAAATACTTTCAGTACACCTTCGCAACATTTAACCGTCTTGATGATCAGCCAAACTTTTTGTATTGTTTCTGGTCGTTTCAGGTAATCCTCGTGTTTTCGCTTTATAGCTGACTAATCCAGCATCTATGACCATGTAAATGTTTCTGAAATATATTTTAAACCAATTCATTCTATGCATGTTAAATCCTTTAAAATAGTACTATTTGTTATTCATTATCCTTACAACGTTTTCTTCATTGTTGGATTTAAACATTTTAGAAGGCTTTGTAACTTGCTCCCATGTAAGATGAGTAATGTTGGTCAGAAAAAAATAAATTATCAAAAACTCCAATAGATTAACTCTAATCCAATAATACAAAGTCTAACAAGGATTGAGGAATAATGAAAGACTAATCACACAGAAATAGGCAGGTTTGTGTGAAATTTTCAATTCAATTCAGAGTACTGTTTTATTTCAAATCATCTGTTAGCAGACAAATCGCATCATTCCGCCATTTCTACATGACACCAAATAAATTTATTTTTCGAATAAAGAAGATTAAATGTCCTCATTTGTCTGGAATGTTGCTGAAAATAACTTGTAATGCTTGGATTCATTTCAATTTTCAATATGTATGTCAATGCTATGGAATTTATGAAAGGTCATAATGTAACGAGCATGTAAAATGACATTTGTGTGTTTAAATCTAAAATCCAAATTTTGCATGAAGTTGGAGAGTTATGAGATTGCAGAAACGAAGAAGGTTACAGTGGGTAGACTCTATGAATAGTAATTCGTCCAAATATATTCCCATTTCGAAGGGGTGAATAGGGAAAAAGCGAATTAAGGCAGGAAGGAATTGTTGGAGGGGTCGATATGGCAAAGGGCAAGCGGCAATTGGGAATATTTTAGGGGCCCAACTAAGAAGTGGCGATATAAGAAGATAACTATTACAGATAATGGTCGACCATTCAGTTACATGTGGTATAGTATAATCCAAACAATTAAGGTTAACAAAAATAAATGGATTTCAGGTCAAGAAGAAATCCGCGTTTCTAGCTGCGGTCAAATTGTGGAGCCACTTTCCCTTTTGAAAATACCTTCATCATTACAGGATTAACTGACTATTAAGATTAGTATTAAGCCATCGGCAGTCTAAAATATAGCTCCTTGAATGGCATTTAGCAATTGTGAGTACGATATATAGCTATTTGCAGGATATTCACTAAGCCTGTACAACAGGGGGAATCAAACCACATCTTTTCTGAATTATATGTATGTATTGCATCATGTAATTGAATTACATAAATTTTTAACGATATTCAAAAACATGTGATATATTTCAGAGAACATTTATACGATAGATATCTATGTAACTATGTTGCAATATATAATTTTTTCGTACTTTGGAGTGAGAAATACCAGAGTGTGGTATTTTGAGGTCTGTAAAACTATTTTAGTAATTTGAAACCTTAAGTTGATTCTTAATTATTCAATACCCAGACAGAAATAGCGTAATTTTCTCAACCAAAAAGAAATTTGGACGGTATATTGGTATAGGAAAGAATGAATGACCAAGTTTCTAATTTGTTAATTGGCCAATCTGACAGACCGAGTGAATTGACTAAGAAAAGTTTGATGTATGAACCAGACGGGTAATCTTGACATTTCTGTCTCTAGAAAGCCTTCCTAAATCTAAACTTATATATCATAATCATAATTAGACATTTTCCACTTATAGAATATCTTTTGATGTTTGAAATTTATAGATTGACTGTAATTTGAATTTTCCTTTAATTATCTCTACAGATGTGATCGATGGGATTCGATTTCTACTTCATATGGCGATTCCTTGTCAGTGGTATGTCCTACCTCTTTTGTGAAATTTTACCTTAACTGTGAACATGTTTTTTCTATAATATACAGTAGTAATGGCGGATCTTCCTGTTTTCAGACCCAATCAGCAGATATTGCAGATCAACTCCTTAAAATAATGTAGGGGATCTTCCAAATTATTACCCAATGTTTACTATTATAAGACAAGATTTGTAACGCACGCTATGCCAAGCCTAAATTGATTTCACTTTGAGCATCATATGCAAACCCTCAAAATGCTGATGAAAACCACAAAATTCTAGGAAAAGTGCAATAGAAGTCACCAAAATTATATTTCAATGTACGAATTTAATGGAAGGTGAAGCATTGGATTGCATTTAACACACTGTCTGTGACTTCCTCTATGCAAAGTTCAATGCTTCGCATCTGTATTCTTTTGTCCTCATTCTTTGGGCTTTGGTAACGCAACTATATGCTTGCAGTATTGAAATTTGAAACTGCCTGGCTCGGCATGTTTAGATAGTCGATTTACCATATTTGGCAACGCTTCCAATCATAGGAAGATCCGGTCTCAATCTAAAAATCCTGACCTTGAACATTGTATCTCGATAAGAATATTGGTGTATCGAAAACGATATGTTTATTTCATAACATTTACAGTATATGCGTTACTTTTTACTCCGTTTCTACCCTTCTGATACTTCTTGATAAAAGTTCTCGTAAGAAATTCCACTTCGTTTTCCATAGTAGTGCATGAAGGACTTGACACATTTAAATGGTTAAATATATGATTTTTTTCCTGATTGAAGTACACATATCATCAAAGGTTTTTGGCTATTCAGTCGTTCGATTTTTAACTCTGATCTTATACCGTGTCCAAATTTAGCATCAATATCAAACAAATGGTTATTACGAGAAATGATTTATTTTATAAAAACTGACGAGATTTTATGTGATATAATCATATTCGGGCTGATTAATGTTCAAGTTCGTAACCCCAGTTCAGTTTCCAATATCTTCATTGACAAGGAATCAAGAAAATGTAGACACAGTTATGCCAATAAAGCGGCCAAAATATCATATATTGTCCCTCCAGACTTCTTATCTAGTTAGATTTACGATAGAAGAGTCTCGTTATATCAGAGCTTCAATAATAGACCTATTATCACATTTCTCTTGCCAGCGACGCCAAGCAAGGCTTTGAGCTATAAACTAGGAATATTTTTTTTGTTCAGATGTGGTATTGGTCTGAGACGATTAACAACGATGTCGTCGACTTGTAACATAAATATGAGATGTCAACTATAAACTATAAGATAATTAATCGGTTGGAAACTTCAAAAAGTAAATTACCATCGGGAATCGTTTTTGTGTCTCAAAAGAATAGTGCAAAACCTAAAGCTACCATAGAAGTTATATCATGATATAACAGAATTGTATCTTGATGCATCATTAATGCCATTACACCCACATACATATACAAATGCAGACGTTAATTTTGCAATTTTCAATCAATACAAAATATTAATTAATATATCAATATTGAAAGTAATATTTGAAGCCATGCATAAACTGTTCATTAGTTTCAAATGTCATAGACCTCAATTCAGCTGAAGAAATGCTAAGACGGTTAAGAAAGAGGTACAATTCACTAAGCAAAAGATGTCGATTGTTACGTATTTATCGTCAAGCAAAGCTCAAATATTTGATTAATCCAAAGACATTCGTGCGCGTAAATATCTGGTTTACTGGTTGTCTCCCTTCAACAAGACATGCCTCAGATATACAAATGTTTGACACAAGATCTACATCACAAAAGAAATCGAACTGAAATGAGGTCTACGAACCGAAACTGTAACTCTTGAAGTCGCCATCTTAATGAACATATTTTGAAATATCAGAGAATATTATTGTTCTTGACCTGGCTTAATGTTGCTGAGTCTAACTAGTAACATTTTGTTTGGTCGTGGGATGAACGTATTTTTTATCTAAGTTATCTAAAAAATATATTATATCAGATAGATGTCGTGATGTTCAAGAGTAATCTCGATTGTTTCAGAAAATTAAATTTACTCTCCAGTTATACCGTGACGGTTTAAGGAAACAATCGTTTCCGGTGTCGGAAACATTCCAACTGTGCATCCTGATGGAAACCATTTCACGACGTACAATTAAATGAAGTGAGGAAAAAAATGAAATAATTTCTAGTTTTCTACTGAATAATCTCAGTGTGTAATTATAGCAAATGGTCTTACTTCAAGATTTTTCATCGATTTTTTGTTCTCTTCTGTTTGGAATTTATGTCATTGTGTTATTTACAGAAGTACACCATAATCTGAAATGATGCTCTGCATTAAACACTTGTAGTAAATCAATGGTTAAATTGTGGGTTCAGCAACTGTGGCATTTCAACGCAACATATTTGCTATCTGAACGCTGTTATCACATAAAAAAAAACACCAAAATAGAAAGAGTACCTCTAACAAATATCTTTATTTTTTTTAACGTATGATGAATATTCAGAAGATCACTAATAGGTATTACTGCAAGGGTCAGTCTTGAACAATATTTTGGGATGTAGAGCTAAATTGATATGGATATTGACCCAAAGCAATTTTAAACGACAATCGATATGTGAGTAGTGCGATAAGATTATGGAAATCTGTTCACTACCCATTCCGTTATATCTGCACTGAATTATTATTGGACAAAAATATCATTAACCAATCATTGTTTAGATATTAGCAACGGAGTTAAGGTTAACTAGATTGACACTGATTGGTGATAATTGGTCTAATCAGTCGGCACATTCTGAACCTAAGAGTCACGGTTTGTTCGGAATTACTCGTATCTAACTGGAGAAAAATCAGTAATTTTGGATAAAAAAATTATCGATTTCGAATTCGAATTTTACATGGAGTATGTGATATACAGTTGTCAGTCCTTTCACTGAACGTTGGTCGTTTATAATAAGTAGTTGATGATATCTGAACGTAAATGTTCAATTTGACTACCAAGTTGTGTTTGAGTAGTTACTCGTAATTTTCTCTGACATAGTAACGACCGTACTTGTCATTATGATTAGAGCTTGGGTCCTGAATGGTTTTAGCCTGGTTCATCCAGGCCGAATTCTCCAGTGACCTCTGGCTTATCCAGATCAAAATGGGCGAATAAAGGCTCCAGTTCTGTTTAACGTTAATGTGCATGCTGTAAATACAAACAAACGTGTTTCTAGATATTTTATCTAATTGGCACATATAAATTCTTCTCCAGTTCATGTCAATGGCAGATGCTAAGAACCAACGTAATCCGGGTCAGAACATGGTCACTTAAATAAGCTTAATTCTTAACTCAATATTCTTAGTGGGATTTAATCTGAACATTGCCGTAATCAATATTAAAGGGATATTTAGGTTACTTTCTAGCATGTGTGTCATTTCTCTTTTCCTTTCGAAGTCTCCGATTTTTAAAAACATGAACATGATTTTTGTCGTAACTATCGCTAACGATTTGCATTAAATGGTATTTCCGAGAGAGACGACACAATCTGTTCAAGTTGTTTGTGGTATTACAGAACAACTTGGACGGGAAATTGGTAATGTTGCTGCTTGAAACTATATATAGCCTCTTCTAAAGTTCTGTATTAGTAGGCTAGAGCATGTCATCCATTAACCACTTAAATGTCCTCCACATTGGACACCAGAATAGACGTTCCTACTTGAAGGATATCCACTTTTTCGAGTAGGCACTATTCATTCGCAGTTCGTAGAAAATCCAGTTGAAAATGTCCAACCAAAAATAATTTCTTTGTTGGTTCGATTTGTCATGCACGATATGTAATAGTTCACGATGTAAGCATTCTCTTTAAAAAATAAACAGGCGATAATTAAATCAATAAGGATTACGTCTTATAATCGCATATTACGAATTGAGATTGGAATCTTTTGTTTCTATTGGCATTACGATTGAAAGACAAACCAGATATGTTTGGAATAGAATTTTAGAATACTTAAGAAATATAATGAAAGCACGCATTATGGTTTTATTTGAATTAATGCAGGGGATGTAATTAACTCCGTATTCAGGTAGTTGTCACGCAGTAACTTTTCGCTTTATTTAATGATGGACATCAGAGATTTCGTCGTTTGTTTTGGATTGGCTTCGATTATTTACTATCTGTGCAGCATGATTAGGCTTCAGTGTTATACTTTTGATTTTGTCTCGTAAATTTCCAGTCAGTTTCTGATTGGTCTTGAGTTGCTGACATGATAAAATCCACACATTCGTTCATATTGTTATAAACCGAGGCCCACTGTGATAAAGGTTATAATCATTAAAAATTTAACGACTGTAAATCTGTGTCCAGTCAAAATTTCCTTCATCGCACAATGCATGATCTCACCTTTCTTAATAAAGAGCAAAAAACTAGGACGTAAAGCTCCATTTAGTAATAAAGTGCAAGTGCTTGATATATACATGTGTCTTCAATGGGGATAGTTTTAAGATGTTTCGTACCTCTCTTCACAATGGCCTATAAATTTTTGCATATTAACCATGTTAATCAACGTTTGTGTTGTATCAAAGACAAGATACAGATTCTCTAAGAGCTAATCAATTATTACATTGTAACAAACAGCGAGAAAATAATTAATATCTGGAATTCTTCACAAATGCATGGAGCGAGATAAACTTCCACAGAAAATTTAATTTACTTTTATTTTATCTTTCGGTATTTCAGACATCTTGTGGACGTTCCTCGACAGTTTGCTAGTAAAACAGTAAGCTACAACCATTGCCATGGCAAAATTTCCCCCAAAACAATCTGTATGACGTTGCTGTTTAATTTTTCTTTTAGACATTTCCTGGCAAACATTCACTCAGTCCAATAACTGGTTTTCGCTAGCCCATTCAAGTTCAGCAAGGTATGTTGTATAGCTCAATTTCATTTTATTTACAGGATTTTACCCCGAACTGAATTGGTCCTTTGGTTCAATGAGTTACATTGCATTTTTTTTTCCCAGATTTGATGATCGCTAACCTTGCTTCTTCGTAATCCATTCCAGCATAGACAATAACTGAATTCAACTTATCAGATGCTTTTTGAAGTCCATATCCCATTTGCTGTTTGGTTTTAAAATGTGTGGTCTGTACGGATGTATTATCGCTTCGTTGACTGGACACCCTCGCAGATGATTTATTATTTGCTAATCATACATGACCAACAAAGCATTAAAAATTCATTAATTAGATTAACACATCAAGATCAGACTAACAATAAGTTCAGTCCACATTAGCACCTTGGGGTCAGCAAAACAACTACAACCACAGTTACGCAACCGGCGTCTGAACCCCAGCAACTAATTCGGTATTTCAACTCTTGTTAACATCATCCACGACCTTGAATTATGAGAAACGACAGAGTAAAGTTAATTTAACGAACAGGCACTGTGTCGGATAATTACACTGATGTAACTTTGATAATGGCACACTATGTATCCGGTAAATCGCAGTCAGGGTAATGTTAGTTATATCAAGGGCTAGCTTAGTAGTTTTTAAGACTTCAGTACGATTAGGAAACAGAAAGTAAGGTAAAATGTTGTGACGAAAAGACAATATGTTCGGAACAATTAACCTCTTTTGTTAGTTTCAACGGCACTTCGAACAAACAGTCACCGAATATACGACAAATCCCTTATCATGATTTTTTTAAAACCCAAATGAAATTACATTATTAAAAATTTAAGCTTTTAATATAAAGTGATAGAAATTTTTTCAAAATAACGAAAAAAAAAAAAACAACTCACTTTTCAAATGTTACTCAAATTTTATTTCCAGAAGCTTTTTTTTTCACTAAAGTATAGTTGTTAAAGTTTTAGAAAGCAATGTGAGATCAATTCGCTGTAATGAAATGACTTCAGAGAAAAATAACCCCGACCGTTAAGGCTACGGCCTTGGCGATTCAATTTCCTTTGCTCTACATTTTAATACACACTATAAACCTTGTTGAAGATAAAGTACCTATGGTTATATAAAATGGAATTTTATGTTCTACTTTCCTGTTCCAGATTTGAATAATAAAGTAGGCTTATTATACCAGGTTATGTAATGATGCAAATAATACAGATGGTTTTAGCCAAATTAATGATGTTTCCTGAGTCACTCTCTGAACAAAACATAAAAATGCGTTGTTACGTCCTCGCGGAGGCAAGGACTCTTAGAACTTACTTTCTTGTGGTCAAGGGTCCGGCAGAGCATCAATGGCTATTTTCTTTTTCAGTGGTGCAGATTGGTGGTTATAATACATCATCGTTCAAATTGGTTATGCATATACCGAGACCCAGTGAGCAGAGTAATATAAGTAAGTTGGTGTTGATGTAAGGTTTTTAAATTTTCCACTGTACACTGTTTCGAATTTAGAACTTGTCTGCTTTTTGACAAAGGAAAACCGGCTTCACATTTCATATGCATCCAATCACTAAATCATGACAGCTATTTTATCTGTTCATTTAGATGGTGTTCCTGCATTGAATTTTGAATTTAAAATATTTAAATTGACCAAGTGATATGCAGTTAAACGTTCGAAATCGTCTTTCATGTCATAATGTTCCAATGAACTCTGTTGACTTGCAATTGGAAGTAATTTGCTTCAACGAATGTAGGAAAGGATTTCGCATGTAATCTGATAGTAGGTCTGATCAGACCAAATTACAGGCTCAATAATTTCCCAATAAAACCATTTCTGCAAACAGCAGGCACCAGGATTCTGCATGAAAGTGATTCCAGGCACGTACAATGAAACACTCTCTATTTCATTTATTGACTTTGTCTTTGTAATCGTTTATAGTGAGAAGATTTGGATGATATTCTCCAGAAGATTGAAAGATAATTTGCAAACCTTCTCAACATCAATCAAGAAAACAATAATAAATAAAAATTCACCCAAAAATATAACTAAAATTTCATAGAAATTGAAACGATACCTTCACATAAGGTTGAAGAGACTACTTCCATACATGTACGAATAAGTATTGGATGGTGCTTAATCAGATGAAAAAATTCCTCCATTTTCTTGGATAGATTAGCTTGTTTAGTTAGGCATACGTGTGTAGAAAGCTGTCAAAGAAAAGTGCCTAGATAATAAATCACCGTAATGAACTGTGTGAGCGATATGGGATCGATTAACTCTGTCGCAGATTGGCATCTTGTGCTTCTGAAAAGGAAACCTCTTCTGCAGTGATATTAAGGATGTTCACGTGTGGTCAACACTGTTTTCAACTATCCCTCATTGCATTCTGAATAATCTGATTGTTTCTTTTATCCAAGATTAAGTAGAAAACAGTTGGAAGTAAAAACCACAATCTAATTCTATTTATTAAATTACAAGTGTTCAGAACAATTCTGATTCATGCATCTGGAAATATTTCACTACAAAACGAATTAGAAACATATCCCAAAGGAATTTATTTTGTAGTTCTTTGTGGTTTTCAATATTATTACAAAATAAGTTTCTAAATTTAGAGGAAAAAAAGAATCTTTTTTTTATATAGCTTTTAGGTTAGAAAATGAAATAAATCCATTAGTTTGACAAGAAGCCTCTTAACGTCAGTAGCTCACTTTGGTCGATAAGACAACGTTGACACAATGGCCATAACGTTTTGGAGTAAACGAATATCAACGAGAAACAAGACGCTCTTCACCTCTTGAGGCGATTTTAGTCGATTGACCGGGTAAACATGGTTGTGACCACCGACACCAACAAATTAGTTTACTCCCAGTTGATCTGGCTCAAAGGGTTAAATACCTTGAGAGCAGCTAATGTGGACATCAAATAATCTAGCCTCTTGAATCTCATTTCTTATTCCTTCTCTGAATTAATTTTTCTTGGCAATAAGATCTTTGAACTTTATTGTTTTGATTTTTAAAGCAATGTGGTTGTTTGGAGAGTGTAGGGGTTGGGGAAGAAAGTTCAATTACCAGTGATAAAGCATAGAGTGTTGACATGCACAGAATCAAAGTGACATTATGTATCCCAAAAAATAATGATACGATCACATCACCGAAACTTCAAACTTGTATTATTTTGGTATAAAACTATTTCATCATTGAATAAAATTCTTTAAAATTAAAATCCGACATTTGTTTCATCAACGCATCACCAAATGCACATAAAGATTTCAAAGGCGTTATGAACAGAAAAGTATTTACCTTAAAACGTTCCGTGTTAACGTGACATGTTTTGCGTTCGAAACCGCAACCGTTTTTTATATAAGTGAAAAATTCATTATAGCTTTTGAAATTTGACTTCAGCAACCTCTGAAACTAATTTTCCCATCCAGACAATTGTGAAGATCTCGTATTGACATTATGTCTGAATTTGGATAAATAACTTGTTGCTAACCTACTATTATTGAAGAGGAATAGATTTGATTAAACATAACCTTTGAGACTTGTTGATATTACTAGAACTATTTGGTCTGATTTGAACTTCTGAAATGATCCACTAAAGACCTTCTGATTTAGTTTTATCATCAATCTTAAAGTCAAAATCTTCTACAGGATATATTGATTTTTATAAGCCTACATGTAAATGTGGACGCATAGTGCTGTCGCCCCTGTCCGTCCACATTTCTTGTAGACACGATAGAGGCTACAGTTTTAACCGATCTTGATGAAACTTGGTATGCATGTTTGTATTGATGGTAACCATCGGATGAACGGTTTTTGGCTGATTTTCCCATGACTAAGTAAAAATGCGTCAAATTTGGTTTGTAGACACGATAAAGACCACAGTTTTTTCCGATGTGGATTTCATGCATATAAGTTCAAATTTGGTAATAATCGGATGAACAGATTCAGAATTATTGCCGTTGTGTGTACGTCGAAGAGAAAATATTGCAAAATATTAAGTATTAGAACGAACTGAAAAGTATTTGCGTTTCGGCAGAATATACCCAAATCAGCACTCCTCGTCCATGTGCGTTGTTTGACTATATTCACAAATTGGAGAACGCTATTCACCAGAAAAAAATCTTGATCGCTATAGAGACAACGGCATCGATTTAAATTTGACAGATATTTTGTAAATTGATAAACTCTCATGAGAGATCGAATCTGATTCTATTCCCGTCAAATAATTTAAATCATAAAAAAATCATCTTTTTGTACTATTATACATGTATACAGTACATTGAAACAAAAAGAGTCCTTCCATCTCTGGAGCGATCTACCAACCCTTCAATATTCCATCCATGTAAACAGTGTTATATCAGATCTTTCATATCATATTTGTTATAAGTCGAAACCGAAAGTAAATCAGCTTTTATTTACTATTAAATACTGAAACAAAAATGGTCCTTACATATCTGGAGCGATCTGCCAACCTTCAATATTCCAAACATGTAAACAGTGCTATCTCAGATCTTTAATATCATATTTGTCATAGCATTCAAAGCATGTATGGTACTCTCATTTCAGGACCATTCAAACTACATGACGGCCTACCAACTATCCTTCTGTCTGCTAACAAGATCGATGAGACTACAGTGATATCGTGTTGATCCACTATTCCTCTTATCTTCAGTATTCGACAACATATCGGATATGAGAAATTCAGCGCCTTTAGAATTTATTTCCAATGGCCGATAAATAGCATCTTTATTCATAATTCATTAAAAAAACCCATATTTCAACTGTTTACAAATTACGTGTTAAATAACTTGTGGGTGGTAGGCATTCTTGTTTTGGATAAAATGTCTTGTTTAGTAAAGGTAAGTAAATTAAATTATTTGAAGACGCCCAGGCAATAGTTGTAACTAAGTGTGCATAGTCGCACTATAAAGTTCACCCAACATACGAATTTTGATAAAGAAAGTCGTTGATATTTTCTGGGCGTGGACACCGCTTTGACTTTAACTGCAAATTCTGTACAGTTAAGAGTTATACACTTACATTTCCCGAAATGCAGTTCTCCTTATTTGAAAAGATTAGCAGTTACACATTATATTTTATAGTTTAAAAATGCATTTTGTGCCATTCAACTAAAAATCTTAACAGATTACTGTGAAAAACCCTCAATATTGATCCTTTTGATCAAAATGTGCCTTGGCATATATTTGTTTCTTAAAGTAAACCGATCCGTACTCTCTGCTTTTGATACATCGACAGAAAACCCCGTTTTTTCCACTCTTAATCGATCTCAAATGCCTATGAGAAAAAGGTCGTTAGGTCGGAATTGTCATCATATCGAACGGACAGTTTGTATATTGAAGACTTGCTGTCTTATATGAACTAAAAATATAGTAAGAATGTTAAAATATCAATATTCTTAGAGAAAATATAGATTTTATATAACCATGTGTATAAATATAAAGTAACTTTCACCACAAGCAAATATGGAAGGAGAGAAAGAAATTATCCTCTTGTACAGGAAGTAGGTCTCAGGTATTAGTACCTAGTGGTACCAACAACCACCACAGAGAAGAGACAACTAAGAAGTCTTTTAGATAATTAGATCACAGAATAAGTATAATCAGCATCTCAAAGATCGTTGAATCTTTTTAGGATGTTTCACTTAATGAATCTTATATATTATTATCCCAAATTTGGCGGATCCTTCTACCAGTTTTTGCATTGAGGAGCCCTCAAGAAGAGACATTATCAGATGATCCTGCCATAGGTAGGCTTTAAGCTTTAATCCAGGCTTTTGATATAGGTCCTAAGAAGAGACATTTTCAGATGATCCTGCCATAAGTCGGCAGGAAACTTCTTTTGAAGTATTTGTACCCAATCAGAGATGCCTTTGGTGCTGATACAGAAAAACATTTCAGTCGTTTAGATGGGATCATAAAGTGCTACAGATTGTGAAAGTTATCCCGACATTAGAAAACTAACCAATAGTAAGCTTTAAATGTTCTGGCCAAATTTAACTGCTGGTACACTGGATGGTGTTGTCCACGTCCAGAAGCTCTAACAGGAAATGAATTGAAATGCACCATGTGGGCCACGTGGGCCACGTGGGCTAATACAGCGCCATACAGAGTGCAATGAGGGAAATTTTGCCAGAACAGCAGCATTAACCCGCTCTTTTTCGATTTCCAAATGTCGAGGGATCCTTAACATGCACAGTCTGTAGTACACGGGGCTTCGGTTTATTGTCCCGAACGACAAGGCGCCGTTTCCTTATCAGCCCCTCTGAGCTGAATCCGAGTTGAAAATCAGAAGGTATTATTCAAACTATGCTGGGATTGAACCCTGGACCTTCAGGTTAACTCACTGAGCCACCGCGGCTCCCCGAGCAGAGACGTACGTTGTAAAACTCCATTGTCTTTATAAAATCATCCTTAATAAAATTCGTAATTTTCAGAGGCGTTGAGGTGAAATCAGAGATTGATCAACTGCTTTCTCTGGCACATGGAAAACAATGAGGTTGAATCATATCCTGTCTGTTTTCCACTTGTGTTTCCAATAGGAAGGCCATTTCTCAGTATGCTATCACGAGATATACAGAAACGATCCATCATTTAATACATATCGTATAATTATAGTGTAGATATCCTAGGGTTTTAATTATAGATGTGCTATAGATGTCCATACATCATTCAGTGTGAATTTCTGCTCATGTTTGTGAATCGTTTATGAGACAGTATCTTTGTAAACTTGCTGTGGTTTGACTCTTATGGAAAATACCATTCCGTTGTCTAGCTACTTGGTTATTGGTTTTAACATTTTTTAACTCAAGTATTTAATGAAGCCCGTTGATGTTTTACTACCAAAAGAACACTTTTTTTAGATCAGGACATTGTCAAAACAATATGTTATTATTTTGCAGATAGTTCTACTTTAAGGCATTGTACGAAAGTAATTTACTGATCAAGAAAGGAATCGGTAATCTACAATTATATTAAGAAGGTCTTTTCTCCATGTTGGAAATCCTTTGGTAAATGAAACCACTCTTCCTTATAATTGTGGACATTGATTTCTATAATTCTAAATTTATATTGTCCAAATCATTCAGAGACGTATGTTTCCCAGACAACTACCTTGTTTGTCTGTCATTGATGTTCCATGATATATATTTCTGATTTCCTTTGTCGCTGTATTATTTCATACAAAAACAAGCGTCCTATTCGTCATTGGCAGAGCTTGGGTAAGCAACGTGATTGCTCAGCATTCAGGGAGTTTGGGTAAGCAATGATCAGTTCGCTTGCTTTGTGTTGAAGTCCAATATTATAAAGATAACCTTTATTTGCAAAAAATGAGTATTGCGTATACAAATCATTGTCATCGGCATGAGATGAGCTTTAATGAAATGGAATGAGATGTAACAACATAGCGTTTGTAAGCTACTTTGAAGGTGAAAAAGCACAAACCTTTGAAAAGTAAAAGATTAGCTCTAAGGAATTTTATGATAAGCAAAAATTATAATGAGCCCTTCCATCCTATCAATCGGTTGATTGGATTTGTTAAATGTGTCACTGGAAACAGCGTTATGGTTGCGTTTATCATTCCTAAAATTATAGTGAATGTTCTCTTTTGTTTGTTAAATGTATAATTTAGCATCGTCCCCAATTGTCGTATCAAAGGATACACGTGTTTCAAATAAACGAGCGTCAGCACAAATGGACAAATAGGGTCACTTGAAGGAAAAATAGAAACAATTAAAAATTCGAAACATGCAAAACTGATCGGCTTTCTGAATGCTACAATGTTGAAATAACTGTTACTGTGTATTCAATGAGATATACTTATACAGATTGCATCATTACTTCAAAGGTCAAGGCGGACGCCCTTATCCAGGTCATTATTAACATTTTCGCAATATGATCAACATTACGATGTCATTACTGCAATAACGTATCTTCTGTTTCTTAATCTAAATGAAGCAATCTCATGTTGATCATCAAGTAGCTGGGGATTAAATCAGCGAGTATATCCCCTTCATAGACAAGAATTTGAAGAGATTTTCAGTGATACTTCTTCTAGATCAGACATTTGTATACCTAAACCATTGCATGTTATCTAAATCCTTATCTATAATTCATTGATAAGTGAAATCGTCTGTAGTATTGGATGTGGTCACGTTAAAACACTATATTTAGTACTCTAACCTTTCAATTCCACAGCAGCCAAATTTATGGGTTGAACAGCCATAAAATACGAGCTCACGATATCCATTGATTAAATTTTACTTTAGAGAACAATAATAAACTTGCCAGTGTTTTGAGGACATATTTATGCTTTTCGGTATTTTATGCAAGAAAATTGGTTCGTCTACCGAAACGCAACTCACAGTTTGATTTTTCCATTGTATAATATGGGTTGGTATTTGAGCTGTCCTGTCCATTGGTGTTTCTACGACAATCGCTTTTGAGGTATGGAAAATCGCTACAATGAATTATAATTAGTATTGATAACGTTACGAAACGGCTTAAATTGGACAATTGATTGTCTTGAAATAGACTAACAAAGTTGAATAGAATTGAAGTTATATAATTAATTTTGACCAAGTATTAAATTATAATGAGAATTCGACCGATTTAGTTTAAGGTATG
Organism: Lottia gigantea; assembly: GCF_000327385.1. Classification (NCBI taxonomy): domain Eukaryota; kingdom Metazoa; phylum Mollusca; class Gastropoda; family Lottiidae; genus Lottia; species Lottia gigantea. The sequence continues at coordinate 1,357,270 of NW_008710601.1, forward strand.
TAGTATTGTATTTCAAGTATTTTTTTCTATTTTTCACTAAATTAATGGGTAATCTCAGAAATGACAATCCCTGCTCCGATGTTCCATACTTTTGAATGCAACTGTGTTATTGGTTAATCTTGCATTGTACAAGTGGACAATCGGATATAGCAAGGTGACGAAAGGATGTCGAAGGTATAGTTTTAAACTCCTTCAAGCAACAATGTCTCCCTATTGTACCTGAAATATGAGATATAACAATTTCAATTGCTTCTGTGAGATTTTCTTTTTGGAGTAGCCCTGTCAACGAACAGTCATGTTGATAAATAATTAAGAGAAAGGATGCCTTTAAATTGTGGTCGAAGAATGTGATAAATAATATGTCTGGCTAATTTTCTTCTTGGCCAATTCCTCGTATAATTAATTAACTGGCTGTTGAGCGAGAAGGTTCCAATAATAGTTAATAGATTAAGGAAATTGACAATCACATTGGTAAACGATTTGTGAGCACATTGTACTGGTGAATATGAGCTTATGAAATAAAGAATAGATTGACGGTAGATTTAATTACATTCACTATATTTAGTTATATTTTCCTATAATTAGGACAGTCCAGATATCTTTTCTGTAATTGTCTCTGTCCCGATAACTTCGTCCTTAATTGTCTTAGTCCAGATATCCTTTCTGTATATTATCTCTTAGTCCAGATTTCGCCATCTACATAAATGTAATTGGCCAGATATATCCATCTCTGTACAGATATGCTGTCTATAATAGTCTGTAATTTCCATAGCCCAGATACCCACGTCTTTAATTGTCTTAGTCTGTGAATGTCTTGGTTCAGATATCTCCGTTTGTAATTGTCTTCGTCCATGTCTCCGTCTGTAATTGTCTTAGTTCTCTCCGTAAGTAATTTCCTTAGTCCAGATATCCCCGTCTTTATTTGTATCTGTCCAGATATCTTCGTCTGTAAGTGTCCTTGTCCAGACACCACTGTAATTGCCTTAGTCCAGATATACTACTTTCCGATGACCAGATGACGTTGTCTATTCTATATCAAGATATTGAAGTATGATAACATTTGTTAAAAGTTCAGATATCTTCGTCTGTAATTACCTTAGTCCAGATATCTCCGTCTGTACTTGTCAGATGGTCTTGTCTATTCTGAATCCAGATATCTAAGGTTATATTTGTTATAAGTCCAGATATCATTTCCTTAATCATCAAGGTTTAGTATTCCTTCTTGACAAGTCCGGATAAATTGTCTTAGTTCAGATATATTTGACCTTAATTGCTAAGAATCAGATTAAGTCTATATCCAGATATCTTTACTTTCCATATTGCCCTTACATTAGGTATGAATATGTGTTGTGGTTGTTAAAAATTACGATTTCTTTTCTGTTTTTGTCCAAAAACATTTTCTACAACAAACTTAATTTAGATATCTTTGTCTGAAATAAGAATACTTTTTCTCTAATACTTTTTCTCCAATTATCTTATCCAGATATCCTTATTAATCGTTTATATATATTCAGATATCTTGTCCCGATCTTGATAAATTTCTATAAATGTTCAAGATCTAGCATCTTTTCTCAATGACTAAAAATATTATTATTGTTTTCTGTGCTGAACTTTTCCAGTATCTTTTTCTAATTTGTTAGATATCTCTATTAAATTCTATGTCCAGACATTTCGTGAATACAATTATCTGAATCGAGCCAAAATATAATAACATATCGCATATTATGATTGAATGCACGCAAGAGATAACAAATTCATTTGTTAAAAATGTACATTAATACATTGGAATTTTTTTCAAAAATAAAGTGAATTCATTTCGAGTGTTTCCAAAGATAGACTGTTATCAATTTGAACATCAGTTCTTAAGACTATTTCTATCCCGGATTAGGAAGAGTCGAGACATTGGGTCAGAAGAAGACAAAACTTAGATCCTCTGACGTGAGTTCCGTACATGTCTGTACATAAACCGTCTTCATTACCGAACTGAGCTGAATTCTGTATAAAGATATGTATTGTCGACTAGGTAATTCCTACACAGTTTTATAATTACCATCACAGACAGCATCTATCTAGTGGTAGATTGGATTACCAAATATCTTGTAAATTTAAGAAATTTTAATCTCGTGCGGACAAACAAATTAAAGCTGGTCTGCACTCAATCTATGGCTCATGTAATTCTCTTTTTAGATTTCCATCATGTGAATAGTTTATCTGAAACAATCCTACTAAGCTACATCTTGAAATATTCAAAGCTCTTTTCAGCTTTCCCTGAACTTGATCGCGCTCGGGCGAGCTCACCGAAATTAAAGTTATTGAAAACATATTTGTTTTGTTTGAAAATTTTATTACACATATTCGTGAAGAATGTTACCTTTTGTTTTGATAAAATGTATTAACATCAGTCCAGCGCGTTTAAATACTGACATATTCATAAGAGTTATAGGGTGGGTTAGTTGTATGCCCTGAATTTACCCATTTTGAAAAGTCTACCACGCGTCCTCAACTCATCCATCGAATCTGTGACGTTTTTTATTATGCTTTCATGAGAGGGTAAGAGTAAAATAGATTTTGTAGCAACTTCAGAGTTGATTATTTTAAGTAATGGCTTTTACATGTATTGTACCCTTTTAAGAACGTGGCCATTAAATTCCTCCACGGTATCGACCTTTGATTTGATTATATCATCTAAAATAAGTGGTCAATGTCTTCAAAGTATTTCAAGGTTTCTTGCAGTGGCTAACCAGAGGGTTGTATAAATGGACCCTCCGAAATGTATGCTAAGCGAAAACATCTAGTTCACAAGATAAACACGACAAAGGGCATCAGTGCAGTTGTAGCGTTTCGTAAGATCAATTGTCTCCTTCGCAAACAATTTACTTAAGGGATTTCAAGCCATATATTTCATTGTCGTTGGCAACGGCGTTCCAGAGTCGTCACTGTCTATGTGTACGGAGGATTCAAAAAGTTGGGAAATTGGGGCCAAGAGTAAAAGAGTCCCGTTTCTGTGATAATTATGTAGGTAGAGTACTGTTTCATAAAATTTACCCTTAACCCTTTCAGGACCATAAGATTTCTAGATGTGGTAAAGGTTTCGTGTTTGATTTTTCTAGGGAATAGTGGGTTGGAAAACATATTTTTGAAATCTGTATCAAAAAATGCAAATTAGGTCACGTGATATTTGCTGGGACACATGTGTCCCTGTGGTCCTAAAAGGAAAATTTTTCTACAACATGTTTGTAACCTTTATATGCATTTCGACTGACCATGTAGACATCGATTATGAGGGTAAATTTTCAATTATGTTCCTTGTTGTTTGGTGGGTATATTAGAATATTAGTGGGTAAAACACAAGGCAGATTATTGCGGATTTATGTTTATAAATTCAGAAAAATTCAACGAAACAACCAATTTGATGAAAAATTCATTACATTTCATTTAGGATCTTTTAAAAAACATTAAGTGAAGATAACATGCAAAATTTTAACAAATGTTTTGAGCTTAAAGGTTTTCGGCATCCCCTTACGATTAACACGAACAGTTCCACATGACATAATCTGCTTTTGAAAGAGATCATATTGTAGGATTGGACTGTTGAAGAAGTTATCGATGTAAACTTCACATCCAGATCCATCTAAAGATTGTGTCAATTGATGCACAACACTTTCTCCTAACCCATATTGTGTGTTAGCCTTCCTTCCCGTATACAAGTCAAATTCATACAAGTAGCCGGTTAAAGAGTCGCAGCGACACCAGAGCTTGAAACCCCATTTTATTGGCTTACTTTTTATATACTGTTTCATTGAATTGTGACCTTTGAATTTCACCATATGCTCGTCTATTGACTGATGCTTTGTTGCTTCTAATACTCCCTGAAAGCTTCTGTTGAAGTGGTTGATAAGTGGCCGGACCTTGAAAGCTCTATCAAATGACGGATCAGACCGAGAAACAGTGACTTCATCATTATTAGCGAAATGGAGAGCAGCACGGATTTGTTCAAAACGCTTACGTGGCATAACATTCGAAATGTATGGCACCTGGCAATCAGGATGAGTAGACCAGTAGTCCCTGAAAGATGGTAGCCGATGATAACTCATAACCAAATTCATCCCTAGAAATGCCTTCAATTCAGTTGAATCGGTAGAAAACGGTATGCCTTTCTGCTCCATGTACAGCTCACTCTGCATTCTAATGTCACCAATAAGCTTGTCAAAATCACACACATTTTGGAAAACATCCATAGGATCGGGATTGACATCATAGATGCGTTTTATCTTACAATATGGATAATCGGAAGCAGGCATAGATATAGGTTCTTCAGTGTTGGCGTCGGTTTTGCGCCACAAAAAGTTCAGGTCTACCTTTGGACGTTTTGTTGCAGGCTCATTTACCTCTACGTCATTTTGATCAGACAAGTCCTTTTCTACCTCCTCAATAACTATCTCGGCACCAACATTATCTGCATCAGCATCTAGAAAGCCCTGATCTTCATCATCTAGTCCTAAATCACTTTCACAGTCATGCAGACCTCACTATTTGTCAACCAGGTTTATTCTGTGTCAAGAGCTCCTATAACGATTTATTATTTTTTTTATTGTAGTTTTATTTCAAGCTTATCGATATAGTGTGGAGATTATTGCTGTCATCGATATGGTGCTTCTTTTTATAGCGTGTTATGAAAGAGAGATATACGGTCAATGTTTTATTCGTGTTGAAGAGATATATTATTTAGTAACTGTGACATAAGCTCAATCCGTGTGGTAAGACAAAATGGAGATTGAGTTCATTTCAAAAGCTTAAAAGCGCCCACATTTCATATACGCAGAAAGGGAGTGTCCAGGGTTATGCAAAGGTAGCTCGCATAAGTCGATATTATTAATATATAGCGTAAAATTTTTAAAGAAAATTGATTAGAACATCCAATTAGCAATACGAAATTTCATCGCAGATTTTATTAATCAAATGTACAGTTTTATGGTTTGAATATCTTGGATCTATACAATCAATCTTATATCAAGTGGTCTGTAAACTAGATGACTATGTGGCTTTCATTTATCAAAAATTTAAGATTGTTTAAAGAAAAGATGAACAACGAAAAGCATATTACGAAAATCTTTACAAACACACAGCAAAATTTCGAATATTTTTATTTTGCCAGTTTTTGATAGATGACGATGTTACTTTCCAATCTTTATAGCATTTTATGAATGTAATAATTTAACCTGTAACCTGAAGCTTAATATCCAATCTTGAAAATCACTACAACTATATACGGGACTACGACTTTTTTCGACCAGTTTTCATCTCGTTCAAAGAGAATAATTACTGGTAATTATACTGGACTATATCGCTTTAATTAATGAAATAATGTGCGTATATCCCTGGTATAACAATTAATCTAAACAAAAAGATGATGAAAGGAAATTGTATAAAGCAACAAAAACAACCTGAAGCCTATCAAATTTCCATAATTACTACATATACGCAACAACAACAATTAATAAAATCACTTAGTTAATTTTCTCCTGAGGCAGTGATGTAATTTTGATATTCTGGTATTATTGAATTAATATCGCATGCTCTTTCTTCCTTTTTCGGAGTTACTTCGGGAATATATATCCTAGTCTGAACGATGAGTTCTAAAGGAACCTGAAGCATATCAGATATTGCTGCAGAATATCCGATATTGATAGCAAACAATTGGAAATCAAACGAGCGCGTTACTGTCGCCATAAGCCTAGTCAAAGCGTTTAGTAAACGTTACAAGCCCTGCGATGGTTGTCATTGTCGCGTTCATGACACATGTCATGTTGATATTACGGGAACGTACAAGTCATCTATTAAACAAAGAAAAAATTACTTCGATTTACGTTCCGAGTCAGATATTACTATTAGTAAATTACTGTTTTCGTGCAAAGATATTTAATTTACATCCGGTACCGAAGCTTTCAGGCACCAAAAAAGCAGTAGAACGTTAGATAAATTTATAGACCATAGAACATGTAACTACCAGTATCTGTCAAGTTTTATCAGTATTTTCAGTAGTGACGTTTTTATTGCCTTTCAGAATATTAGGATATAATAGTATTTTATTTGCTGCTCTATCAATGTATTGCCAAACTGTTATTTTGGATTTCGAGTTTAGTTTTGCAGTTCTGGTCGTTAGTACTTTTTCATATCTACCAAAAATAAAAGTGGACTGTTTATGTTGAGAATCGTACGCAGGTATGCACAAATATCTTTGGTCGACTTTAACTTTGCTGGAAGAGGTCACCATTTGAATGTCTGAAAAATGAAACGACCGAGTTTTACGCACCATGTGAGCTAATGAAGACGGGCATCGCTTTACTACGGCTTTAGCCTGCTCTTTTTCCAACTGTCGAGGGATCTTAAACGTGCACAACCTGGACCTTTAGGGTAGTTAGCAAGCGTCTAACTCACTGAACCGCCGCGGTACCCACTGGAATAATAAAGCAATACCTTCCTTTGTCTACAAACAAAGGTCAATATGCAAAATGTATTGTGTTCGCTATATAGAACAAAAGTAAAAAGTAGCCATATGTGATGGAGGCAGAACTATAAAATGCCATTATCTTATTACCCTTCTATCATATCGTTCATCACAAATGTCATAACTTGATGGAAGAGCTATTATTTCAATTGATTCAACGTCCTTGGGATTTGAACTCTGACAAGCTTGTTGAAATAATATGGAGCCAGGTTAAGATCTATGGGGACATAACTGTATTCTTACGTGGTATGCTCGTTGATGCGTTCCTTAACTAATTCAACATTAACAATATTATACCATGGGGTAATGTACTCAGAATTTTATGGACTTTTATTGTTATTAGATGGCAACATTCAGAAAGAAAATAGATTAACATTACGACAATGAGGGGTAGCAAGACTTATATTAAGGGCAGTGAGATGATTGAGAGGCTTATGTTTGAATCGGTCTTATTCTTAACATTACAAAACAATCGTCTTGATGTCTACGAGGATTGGCTGAAAAGTTTTAAGCCTTAAGGAATATGTCAATCGGATACATGCGAACTTTTGCCATCAACGTGTACACTCATTTAAGGAACCAGAGACATAAGAATTTCAACTGTGATGTGAACCTACCCAATTGTAAGATGGACGCCAAAGAACTGCATGGATAGTGCCTGATCCAGTTTGACGTCCAGTGACAATACAATTTTGCCCATGAATTTTAACCCGATGTTAACATGTTAACGTGTCCAAAGCAAACTAAAGAAAATCAAAAAATTAAGTAGGAGTTGCTTCTGAAATTGATCACAATGCTGTGAATCCCTTCAGTCTGAATTTTCATAACAGAGGCCTAGACTTTAGGAGCAATGCAAACATTCGGATGTGCAGTTTGTGCCAGATCAAAGATTAACATCCTGCATTTTGTCTTGTACAATTTGTACCTTTAAATTTAAATGAAGAACTTAAGAAAAATATAAGATTTTTTTTTAGTTAATGGAATGGGTCGTTTCTTAGAGATTGAAAGATAGCTAGCTGTCTATGGCGAATGGAAGAAAACAGTCTTTGTCGAATGAACTGCCTGCAGAATAACAAATTGGAAATAGTTTATCACTACAATTGTAGAGGCTGACAACCAGTTTAATTTCAATGTAATTATTGTAACAAATGTGTTGATCAGTGTCGTTTGAAATCGAATTTGTTTCTTTTTACGAGGAACTGCTAATGGAAGTCTTGTGAATTCACATTTCAATGCATTTTAAGTAAATTTTCACTGGAAAAAACGTGTTGATGAATTAGAATTCCCTACTGACTACATTTCCATTTAATTAACATACAGGATTGCGGAACTGCAAAATAAGTGGTGGAAGTACAAAATAAGTGTTTACTTCACCTTTGTCTTATTGTTGATAGACCTCATCATTAAAAGGACAGTTCGTCATTTTTATTGACCAATTATACTTTTAGCTTTAGGGATTTTGAAATTTGAACCTTCAAATCCATGTGTCTAGAATGATCCGCGTTTGAATGTTAATCCGTGATAAATAAAAGACATATAAATCCCTAGTTCGAAGTATTTTTAAAGGACTTTGGGGATTTTCTGACATTTCTAGTACTACTTCTAAAGATTTTTTCATATATTCAAGACTAAAACCAATCCCCCAAAATGGCATGGCACACCATCGTCCATCCTCGTTGAATTCTTGAAGTCCAACAGCTGTGACTATGAAAGCAGCACAAACAGTTAGACACAAAGGCACAAAATTCCTTTTAATTGTTACTTGATAGCGGTCGGATGTTAAAAATAGGACGAAATAGGCTAGTAAGTATATCGTGGACTTCTCAGACTTCCTGGAAGTCCTGACACACCATTCCAGGATCAATAGTGTTGATCACTCCATGTGTCATTACTGGAAGTCTTACTGAGACAGTGTCATTAACACTTGGCAGTCTGGCATGAACTTGTTATACTTTTCATATTTGATGGGTATTAATGTTTTATCAATATATCACAATCAGTTCGTATTATTATACTCCCACGTGAAAGTGTGACATCCAATGAAATAACTAGAATTCTTCATTTGCTTTGAATCTTAATTGCAACCCCCCTTCTACAAATTAAAATTTGTTTCGTGCCCATCGACACAAATATCTCTATATCGCACGACAGTTGATATATTGAGCACTATAATTGTGAAAATATGTTGCTTTAGTATACTTATGTCCATACAGACATCGACCTTCTATATTACTTGTTCGTTAGTTCGGAGGTATTTCATAATCAATGATAACAAAATCAACACATTCATTCCAAGTCGCTAAGAGTAAAAACTTCTAATGATCAAAGCAAAAATTAATTTGCTTCTCAGAGAGGAAATGTGAAACTGGGAACTGATTGCCGTAGATTTCTGCTTTTTGGGTATTTTACACGGCAGGTAATTCCTGGAATAGGTAGGCCTAAAAGACACATTCTCAAAAGACACATAAAAATTACTGATTGTTATGGTTCGGAACGACACGATAAAATTGTGATGGCATAATAATACATATATACCTGCATTTCAAAGGTTGGTTTGTCTGAATTGCTAGTAGGCTTATAGTAACTACTTGTATATTCTGTAATTGTAGGTTAAATGACAAAAAATCAATCGTATAAATCAGAAGATGGCCCCATTTGAGTTGAAGATGGTCTGTCATTGTCAGCTATCTGTGAAGTGAGCTTAAGTGTTCTCTTGAGTTTTCTTAACAACAAATCAATAACGAGGTAAGTCACATTAATGTGGTGCTATTAGTTGTTATTAATGTTATGCCATTAGATGTTTTTAATTGTATACTTTTATATTTAATTAATGTTGAATTATGTTATGTAAATTGTAAAATGTTATTTTTTTACATTCAAAGTTATGCTGTGCAGTTTGTATATATAAACAAACTGTTATGTTTTGTAATACTGAAGTTACTTTATTCATCCAGTTGATGTCATGTTATTTATCCAATTGATGTTATGTTATTCATCCAGTTGATGTCATGTTATTTATCCAATTGATGTTATGTTATTCATCCAGTTGATGTTATGTTATTTATCCAATTGATGTTATGTTTTTCATCCAGTTGATGTTATGTTATTTATCCGGTTGATTTTAATGTTTTTCATCCAGTTAATGTTATATTATTCATCCAGTTGTTGTTATGAGGTTATGTTATTCATCCAATTGTTATGTTATTCAGTCAGTTGATGTTATGTTTTTCATCTAGTTGATGTTATGGTTTTTCATCCATTTAATGTTATGTTATTCATCCAGTTAATGTTACGTTATTCATCCAGTTAATATTATGTTATTCATCCAGTTGATGTTATGTTATTAAACATTAAACAATGATGACATGTTTCAATAAAATTAAATAATCCCCGCGGATGTCAGTTATTTTTCAGTTTTTTTTTGCATGTTACAATTCATGTTATTTTGGATGTGTCGTTTCCATAAAATTAGATCACATCTTTTTGAGTATTACTTAAATCGTTCAATGACAAATAGACGTATCTAGTAGTAATATTGAATGAATGAAAGTCTTAAAACCGAAAATTCTAATATAAGGCATCGATAAATTGGTATTAAAATTGAAATATGGCTGATTTATTGAAGTTGTAGGTTGCGAAATACACATACGGGGGCGCTTGATTATTTCTAGTAGGTGGAAATTAACGTTTAAGTGTCAATTTGCATGATAAAATGATTTGAATGCATTTATTCACAGTTTTCTCTTCCTCTTCCTTTTCATAGTGCACCAATTGTAACTGTCTTTATGTATGTACTTCTTGCATACAAAGTAGGTGTTATGATAAGATTATGACGACATGTCGCAGATGTTGTACAAATTAGATATTATTTCACCTGTTTTAGTTATTAAATCTTCGGGGCACAGACATATACACACTTACATACAAATTTGCTAGGTTTAAACTATGGTTCATAAAAATAAAAGTATCCTTTTTGATGAAATACACCAAATTGCAGACAATTTTTCGGCTTAAACCTTGTATCGTCTTCATTATTACTTTCATGGCATATTTAAAGTGTTAAATTTAACGCTTTTTTAATGTAATTCAGTAGTTTCAAAGTTACTTAAGGTTTCTGGACCATCGTCCCTTAATTGCAATATTTACACATTAATATAATATAGGCCTACTTTTAACTACATACTAAATGTGAGATACTCTTTCTATGGACACAATTTTCCGAAAATGGCCCAATTCTAACATTGGCATTAAAAATGATTGTTTAATATACCTTCATGAAAAATAACCTGTAAACATTTATAATCAGTGGATGTGCCAGATTCCCGAGACTGAGGGTCCAAATAGGGGACAGGGTGCATCCGGACATATTTTTGAGTGCAATTGGGGTACATTTATCTAGAGTGACAAATGCTCCATCCCCTGTACCACCACTGGCGCCGAAACTGTTTGAAACAGAATTTTGAGAATTCCGTTTCTTTTTTATTCATCCTGATCATCATGCCACAAAAAATGCATTGGAACTATTCTGTTATACATGCTTCTTAGAGCTGTATTTTCCATCAAATCTGACCTAATGGATGAGAAGGATATTTACAGACCAACAGCTAGAATGATTGGTTGTCTAAAACGTGACCACTATAAAACCTAGATAAAACTAATTTATTAAGCAATTCACAGAACAAATATACTCCTGGCTTGTCAAAGATAAGACGATTTTCTTAAAATAGGACAGTTCTATCACAAGACGATTTCTAATTCTCATTTCATCAGTGAGACGACAAAGTTCTCGTTGGAAATAATAAGACTTCTGGAAGTAAAATAACAAATTTCTTCTTATCATGTTATTCAATCTTTGAAAATGACTCCACAAATATTTTGTCAATTCCATAGTCGATTGCACTCTTAGTACGCGTATCTCAAGAAGAAATAGGACAAAATCATCATTTAAAAGGAAAGGTCCGTTTTGCCAAAAACCCACAGCCGACTTGGGAATATCATTGGATTTTTTTATCCTCGAACTCTCTACCTAAAGGGTCTTCAGCCTAGGGGTAATTTTGACCTTTTTTTTAATTTTGGGGCTTTATAGTCTAGCATGAACAATTTTGATGTGTTCTATTCAGTCAGGCTATATTGTCCAATATGAAAATAAGGGTCTTGAAAAAGTTAAAAGAGGGAAAATAGGTTGAAAACCCGTGCACTAAACATCTCTTTCAGTCGCTTTCTATTCATTCTATTATAATTGCACATTTGAGAACAACATTTAGAAACATGATTTTTAGAATGAATTCCTTTTCCCCTCGAATGTATCAGTATGTGCTAATGTGAGGAAATGGGTCAAACGATCTTGAGTTCGTACCAAAGTTCTGGTAACTCTTTTTGATAAATTGACAGTATTCCATTAGGAAGTAATGTGCTTTCCGTGAACAAAGGAGCGAAAAGGAGCTATTTTCCGCTTTCCTATCCGTGCAAACTACCTTCACCTTCGTTTTATTTTAGTCTATTTCTGTTTGGTAAACCATTTCAGTTCCCTTTTCTACGTAATAAACGTTTAGATGAGACAGTAAGTCGACCTCAACAAGACTGTAGACCACTTATCCTCCCTTCATTACAATGACAACTCAATTTTCTCCCGACTTGATTCACTTTTGAAAGGTTAGCAATTATACAGCCCTCTTATGAACAAGTGGACATACGAGAACCTATTAACTCTGAATACATTTTTATTGGTACCCAAATTAAACTGACGTTTAAGAAAACAAAAAGCGAAATCTGTAGCTTTTAACATGGGCTTTTGTTCAAAAAAGCTTTAAACCACTTAAGATTCTATAAAAATCCCCGGCAGATTATAAAACACTTTAAGAAGTTAACTTTGAGACTTCTTTGAGAATTCATGTAATTTACTTACGCCCACTTTAAAGAGTTATTTGTGTCTCTTACTCAACATTGCTAAGATAATAGAGCTCTACCTTCAGACATGCGATTCGATCAGAGTACATTCTAGTTATTTACAGCAACTGTTTTTTGTTCAAATCATGGTTTAATTTCATCCTAAAGTAACTGATTTGCAATCAAATGGTGTCATATTCCTCAACCGCCTCTTGTTCAAATCCTGGTGTACTTTCATCTTGTGGTAAAACTATCTGCAATCAAATGACGCACTTTCGGCAACTGTTTTTCGTTCAAATCATGGTTTAATTTCTTCCTAAAGTAACTGATTTGCAATCAAATGGCGTCATTTTCAACAACCACTTCTTGTTCAAATCCTAGTGTACTTTCATCTTGTGGTAAAACTATCTGCAATCAAATGACGCATTTTCAGTTTTTGGTTCAAATCATGGTTTAATTTCATCCAAAAGTACAAATATCCGCCATTTTCAGCAATCATCATGGCGTACTTTCATCTTGAAGTAAAACTATCTGCAATCAAATGTCGCACTTTCAGCAACCGCTTCTTGTTCAAATCATGGTGTACTTTCATTTTGAAATCAAACTATCTGCAAGCATATGACACAATTTTCTTACTCTTCTAGTATAGTAATCTATCTATATTGCTAATCAATTTCCTTTACTGTAGTAGCTAATTTATCGATGCAATGACATATTATGCACAAATGTCGAATTTGTATTTGTCGAAATAACGAAAGTCACGACAAAGAAATTTCCTTAAGAATTTCCATACAAACAACATGTCTGCCATGTGCGACTATCGTTTGTTATGTTTTGCAATGTATTTTCTAAATAAAGTTTATGACTTGCCCATTAACGTTTGCACGATTCTTGCGTTTTAAGGCAACAAAGCTCCAATTTGAAATAGAAGAGGGTTAAACAGATGTTTTTAACGTGAAAGGCGGGGTAGTAGGGGTGAATATTGAAGCTCTGGCTTCATTCAGTTACACCGTTCCTCAAGGACGGAATGTGACCTTTCTGATTTCAATCTATTTTCTACCTCATTATTCCCTTCTATTTTAAGACCAATTTTAGCATGAAAAAACATGATACAGACGTGCTAGCTCGTTAGCTGCGACTGATTTCGCTAACAGTATTATACGAGCTAGCGTGTAAATGGACGAGGATCGTTAAGCAACTTATACAGACATTAAATCACATTGGAAACTTTCAAATGTCGTTTAAGAGACGATAAGAAGACTGATTGGATATTTCGTCGACCATAAAAATCGAATTTATACAAAAGAGTGAAAGTGATAGAAAGTACTCAGTGAAACATCTAGAAAATTGCAGATTGGCCAAATTGTATTCTTATGTCGTTATGTAAAAAGCGTCTGGTATTTGAAATGCAGCGATGGTTATTTGGCCAAAGAACGGGTCGGTCATAACATTGATACTAATATCAATGTTTCCCTAGTAGGATTGGTTTGTTTGACTGTTCTTGCAACATTTTTATTCTGGCATTGCACATTGATTGAAATTTAGAGCAGATTTCCTAATCGTTTAAAAAAAAAGAACTGCGTTGCATTTTGATTCTTCTGAGAGTCGTTGTGCTGTATGTCATTCTTTGTTTTAGTTATGAAACCACTCAGCGACAGTATTTGTCAATCAGAAGAACAGTAAATGCCACAACGCATAGCTCATATAGTATTTGCCATGGCGTACAACAATCGCTGTAGAAATGTGATAACATTGGATAATCATATCACAAAGTAATACTTTATATTTTGTTGTGCAACTTCTTTGATTTTTGTGTGGAAACGATGTTTTCTGGTAAAAACAATTTTAATAATTAAGATTTTGTTCTCGTTTGCGACAACCTTGAATGGGTTTAAAGGGTCTTTTAGATAGGTGTTCCGTAATTCTGGCAAAAATGTCCACTTAGGCATATAGATGTGAGAGACATTGTACTAGAATATGTGTGCGAAAAAGCTTTGTTAGTTCTGTAAGATTGTCGTCATGAAAACTGCTGTATTGGTATCGTCTTCGTGGTCCTATTCCAATGACCTAAATTTCTTTTCAAATCAAATTTCACAGCATTTCTATTTTAAGACGGATTGACGTCGATAAAGGTAATGATGCATTTTATCTTTCCTCTCCAACTTGATGATTCAGTTTACTTGTAATCGTTCTACAAACACCCTAGAGTAACAACGTCTACAGCTAGCCGATACTTAAAGGGATCTTTCGAGCCAGAAACTCCATTCACTAAGTGCATTAGATTATTGAAGCTAACCGTGTTATTGTAATAGAATTGATGCAATTGGTAGCGATAAGCTGAAAAGAATTTTTTACGACTTAATTTTCGTGTAATTTCTTTTCAACATATTATTATTAAGACAGTAATTGGAATTTTTATTTGCAGAAATAAGTTACATTTACAAATAGAGTTGGAATAAGATTTAACCAACATCGAATACAAATTTCAATGTGACGTAAAAGAAGTCTAGAAAGAAAAAAGAACATTTAAGCTCAAAAAAATATTCAGCTGTTTGTCTCTAAGCTACGTTCTATATTCAGAATTCAGATAATATGCTTGATAGAATGCAGAAGGTTTTCGTCATCGTAATATGAGTGAATTGAAATTTCTAAACAAAATGTACCCTAAGATATTGCAAGACCTTTATTTTCTCTTTCGTGGGCCCATGTAAGGGTCGATAAATCTTGATCTTGTCGCTATGACGTTATGGTTCAAAACCTTGTCTCCTACCTTCAGCAAGCCTTAAACAAGAATTTTCACCTGATGAAGTCCTCTCGACGACCACGAAAGCTCATTGAATACAATATTATAGTTATTCTTAAAAGAGTGATACAGCATAACTTTCAAGAATTTGAAGCATTCAAAAAGCCAAGAATCGAGTTTGATTTTCATTGCGAATTATTAAAAGCCATTATGCGTTGGTATCTAAAATATTAACCAAAATCAATATAAAACCAGAGAATAGTTGTTTATAGCTATGAATAATCACTGAAGGTTAAAATTCCAAGTTGATTTCCATAAGGTACTACAGAGTCATGAACACTCAATATGGTCAAATTACATTGAAAGAACATTGAAATGTTGTAACACAAGCTTCCATTGGGGATAGAGAATTTATATTGAGGAATGAAGTAAGCAAGTAAAAACTTTGATAAATGATCTACTAGTAAGATAGTATTTCAAGTAGAAATCAATACCGCAGTAAATGTGAGGTTATTTTTTGATAACTCATTAAACAAGGGGTTACAATTTAGTATACGCTTCCTGAATCGGGTGGTAGCAATTCTGATCAGAAACAATTGTGGGAATACATCAGTAAGACTAAAGCCACTAATAGGCTAGGCACGGTGTTCGATGAGATCCACAGTGCACACACTCTATCCGAATCCGTACCTCGTGTATTCATTTGTATTTCTTGTGTATAGATTATCCCGCAACGGACACCATAACACGTCTATCCGCGGCTTTATACAGTGTGGTGTACATGGAAATTAGGGGGCTAGGGGTTGACATGGACAAAACGTCTAGTCGTTCGGATGAGACATAAACCGACCCCCGTGTGCTACAAGCTATGCACGTTACAAATCCCTCAACAGATATAAATCGAAAAAGAGCACACTAATGCCACTGTTCTGGCAAAATTTCACTCTTCGCACCCTGCATGTCGTTGCCCGTCTTCATTAGCTCACATGGAAAGGGTCAATCGATACAGGAAGAAGTGAATACACGAGATACATATTTATTTCATTTCTTTCACGTCCTGAGACATTTCAGTTGTAAACGCCAAACATCACTTTCAAATGTCCGGTTTCGAAATGATCAAAAAATCGTTAAAATTCGATTAAATTCCCTACAGAAATAAGATGTCTACATGCTATTTGTGCAAAAAAACTGTGACGTCATACAATTGCAAAGGTTATCGGAAATGAATATCTTCTCTCGTCTATGAATCTTTTTAATAGGTTTCGGGGAAGGGAGGGTTTGAATCCCAAGGGGCGAGAAGTATAGTATATGTTATGTACTGATTGTTTTTAGTTTACTATGAACAATATTATCATTTAAGTTCTTATTTTTTGAATATGCAACTATCATTTTCTGCTTATAGATATGGGGGAATTTCTCTTGAAGGCTCTTATAGTGGGAATGAACTATCTTGCTTGCTCGATTGCTGGTTGTATTGAACGGGACAACAAAGGGTATGCCTACATATGGTAAATATTAAGTCCTATAGGTCTTGTTGCATTCAATGTCTCAATACAATGGGCTTCCCTAGATTGACGGAATTTGGTAGTTTCATCTTCGGGCAAGTCAATTTCTATGCGCTCAATTGGTATTAGGGTGAGATCGTCTATTGAATGGTCGTCGAGGTTGAAATGATTAGAAACAGGCTTGTCTTTCTTTAATTCAACTGTGGAATAACGCCCACTCATATGAAATGGAGTTTTACGTCCTAATTTCTGCTCTAAAATGAGTCGTTTAAGTTTCTAGGAACATTTATAACAGATTTTCTTCATCTTATCAACATTACAATCCGGGTAAAGGAGATCAACCTTACAAAATAAAATGAGAGTTTATTCGAACCTCAACCTTCGCAGTAAACTGTATAATGGTAAAAAGAAACATTAAGTAGAAAATAGCGTGTAAGATCACCATAGATCGACAATATTTAATTTCTTTACCATTTCATATTACAACAAAAACAAAATACTTTAAGCGATTTATAGAAATCTCGTCCAATTACATTGGTAGAAATTGTTGCTTTTTAAATGTAACTGAACGTGAGGTTAAAGATCTAGTGATATATTCTAGAGAAATTCTCGCTGTTTTATGCTTCTGTTAAATCTTTTCTACAAACATAATAAATTTAATTCACCGAAGAATGATTCATAATTATTCAAGGAACTTGATCCATTTTCTTTAGTAAAACATCTTTATTTAAATGTACTCTTAATAGCATGCAAAAACAATATTCAGAACTCTGCAAGTTTCAATGGCTTGGTACAATGACTTTGGTGTTGTTTATAAGTTGGGGGGGGGGGGGATTGGAGTATGGATTCAGCGAATTAAGTATTCGTTCCCCAAAGTGCTCCGTCCAACAAAATAGAAGTATTCATTTTACCATGTTCAAGTTTTTCGGATTATTTGCAGCATTGTGATTGTACAGAATCTCATTCGGTCTGACTTTTGACTCTATGATACATCACATTGCCACTTTAACAAAAATTGAATCCAAAACAGCAATTTGGTTGATTGAAGCTGACAATAACTTCACTACTTATCTGATTTTAGACGGACATAACAGATTTATTGGAGATGGCGCCAGGTTCGGTATTAAAGCGAAGCTCCTAAATTTATCACAATTGAAGGTCCGATTGATTTTTTGTTCTATTAAAACTCTCTCGCGCTTATTTAAGACGTCCGTATTACAATTCCAAGTTGTTGGAATTGATTTTTGTCCTATTAAAAGCTTCGAGTCTGCTCAGATAGTTTGCCCATGCTACGACCTACATTCTCTGTCATGATTACCCAATCTTTCTATATATAGCTAGAGCATTATCCAGTTTCCCAGCTCAAGTAGGACTTAAGTGTAGTTTACAAGTACCGTGGAATCTATTGGTTATCAAGTTCCATTAGTCCAATATCATACTATTATTTCACTTTTTGTCTTATTTTATTTAGATCTCAGTAATATGGCGTGGGATTTTTAAAAAACGGTAGGGTTTAATGAACAGTTTGAAACTGTGATATTGATGCGTCAAAAAATTGCACACAAAGTTGTTCACACTCTTTACGAAACACCTGATGGTACTTCTCTATGAAGTCCACCATTATATAAATTTTACTCTCGAATTTGCCATTCTTTGGACGAGGTTTTGAGGAACGGAATTATCTCGCTTGTGCGAATTTTTATTACTACTGTCAAATAAAATGTCACCCTACTTGTTGAAAGTGCAACAGCCTTCTAAGTGTTAGCAAAGTGATTTTAAGTTGGTTCAGACGATGTAAACAATAGGGTTATTTATCTTCAAATCGTATTAAACCAACGAGTGCAGTTTCAACTGATAAAATACTTTCATTTAAAGTCTCATGTCGTAGCAAACCGGTTAACAGAGGGTTGTTTTGACTTCCTGTAGACGCATTAACTTCTTAATACTAATAAACGTCGAAGACATCGTCGTATTAATGTGCAAAGAATGTATTTTTTTCAGACCTTACTAGTTATAATTCAAACACTTAATCTTCTTACTCGTTGCATTATTCGCTGTATTTCGCAACGGAATAAGACCCGGTATTTTTTAGTGGTAACGTAAAAAAAGCACAAAGTTAACGTTGTATTTTCAACAGGAAAGCTTAGAAAGAGATGGGTAATAGCCCCGTCACACCGGACTGTGATCATTTGCATTTAACTTTAATTGTGTTCATGGAGATGTTACGACGTGTCTAAAGACATTATCGATTCCGTGGCGATCTCAACGGCGACAATAGCGCCCACAGTAGCATATTTGACACTTCTTTCACGCTAATACCACGCTTATGGGGACCTTGATATTCTCTGAGCTCATTTTTCCTCACCCTTCACCTGCTCAACCGGTGTGACAGGGGTATAACACTGACATTCCTCATTCCGTCTTGATAAGGGATATTAAAATTTTCATATTTCGCTATCACCTTTTTGAATCATTTGCCATGGATTGGAACTGGTTTCTTCATGAGAGTTTTAGCACGACATGTGATATAAAAGGTTGCAGAAAAAATGTGTATTTTATTACCGACAATAAAACGAGAGAAGAAACGAAATAATATTGATTTGTAGACTGATTTTGAACTTACGACACAACTTTTAAATATTTCGATTGAAGTCGATTGGGTAACGTTAAAAATAACGCGTGGAATCTGAAAAAAATGAATATTAAATGATAATATTTTTCACCGAGAGACTGGGGTCACTTTGTATTCGATTGTGTCGTTACTATTAAAGCTACAAGCAATATGCAACGTTGTGAGTGTGCCAGGGTATATTGCTTGGGTGACAACTTTGCCTTCTCAAACTATTTTTGTCTTCATTCTAACTAATACTTGAACCCTATTGATCGATATTCAGAGATTTAACGTCCAGATGTGCTCATAGACTTCCTGGTTCGCAGGAAAAGTCTCGAAGACCTGGCTACTCATCGTTGTCAATAAATCGTTACAAGTACGAGTTTTGAGGATCAGAGATATCTAAATCGACACACCCCCCAAATGAATGGCTTGAGTACGATTATGATCCTTGTAAGACGCACTAAATCGAAGTGGTCGATATTATGTTCTGCTCAGTCCAGATAAATTATCACTGAAAGGTACATTCCATATGTATTTAAGTTGGATTATCCGTCTATGATGATTTGATTTGTCATTGACATGTAGTTGCATTCCAACATAAAAGTCGAATCTCATTCGCAAAGATGAGAAAAGGTTATTTTAAAGGTGCGGGAACACGAGCAGTCTTGGCCGGGACTTTTGTCGCCATTTAGTCTTGTCTTGACTTGCAAAGACTTGCACGGACACACGGGGAGACAAAAATCTCCAGTTGGTCGTTTTTTACCTTGTTGATAATCACGTGCAGAGCATACAATGAAAGCAAAATGAATATGATTGCATGGTGACAGTCTGTCTTGCAGACGATAAAACTATCGGAGACAATTATCAAACTTGTTTTGATATTATAAATCCTGTCGTGGGCGATAATCTTGTCGTGGAAGCACGGGCATACGCGAGATTTTACTCGAGTTTCGAATCGACGACAAAAATCTCCGACCACGACCGCTCGTGTGCCCGCACCTTTAGAGGATCAAAGGCCGCATCCAAATTTGGTTAGTAATTTATAATCAAAGACTCACTAAGACATGCTCTTGAAATAGGCGATACACTGTAAGTCTAGCAAAGATTGTCTTTTTTAAGATTACACCGACCGTTTTAATCAATTTCTTTAAACGATTCTTACTTGAAACTTAATTACAGTAGTTGTTTCCCTTGAAATAGGAAAATACACTGTACAGATTTTATACAGTATTTGTGACTTCATGGAACATAACATGAAAATTATGTTAATGTTCACTTTAAATAGGAACAAGTAAAAATCGGTATAAGTAGATTGAAATGACTTGTTTTTGCTGCACTAAAATTTTATCTCGGCTATTCGCACAATATTTCTAAGAACCGTATTATACCATTACAGACGTGAATTCATAGATTCAAACACCAAATCGTAGACTAATTTCAGCACGCCATTTGAAATAGCGTGATTTTCATCTCCTGTGGATATTGACAAATAATGGCCTATACGTAATCTTTATATGATAAACCTTTGTAATCTAAACAAACATCAATAATGTATAATTTTATTATCAATATTTCATGATGACTACGTCATATCTAGGTCATAGATTGATTTTTAATACTAATCGTCAATTGGTGGAATTATTTATAACTTTCTATTTTCCTTAAGTATCTAATAACATTGCTGAAATATGATAATAACATTGTTAATCTGAAATTTTTGCTGTTATTTGTATTTCTTGTGTCATCCAAGTATGGTAAAAGAAAAAGTTCAGGAGAAGAATTTATTTTGAGCACTTCATATCATCACATGCTTGAATTGTGGATGAAACAAATTTTTGGGGTGTGAAAGGTCCACGTTATTGCTCCGGGGGGGGGGGGGGGGGGGGGGCTGAAATAGGTTGGAAACCACTGATCTAGCTAGTCGTTGGCAAAGCCTCTTAGTATTGATCTTTCCCTGATGTTTGTACTCATTTACAACTGGAGCGACTGGAATAATGAGGAAGGATGACTTATTCAAAGTTATCAGAATTCATACACCGACCGAAATTTGAACCCACGACCATTATTAGTTCGACGTAAGCAAGCCAATATACACTGATGTAGTCAAGTTATCAACGAATCCGGAAACAAACTCGACGTTCATATTCACCCACATAGTATGCAGTTTCATAACTTATGAATAAAGTATATTATATTCAACAATACTGTAAGATACCTTCATGAAAACTATAGAATATGGATTCAGTAGAAGTAGAGCGTGATGTATATCATTATGCGGCATTACACGAATTAGATTCGATTTTCAATAGTCTCATGTTGCTAAAGCTATTTATGTCTAATGGGTTTGTTTACAATATTTGCACATATCAAATAAACACCATATCGCTATAAATACTATGTGTGTTACTAATTCGAGCAATTTTTAGATTAATAGATTTCCCATATTGGATGTCTGATTTTTCTTAGCATTATTTGAAAGTGATTTGTTTGTCATGGTTAGACTATAAACAGAATTATATCCATTCAAACAACAGTATCTTTATACATCTCTTAGTTGAAATAATGTTCGAAAACTGTAGTTCCGCTATTTAAATTATAAGCTTGATATGGGTGACATTTCCCATTTAGTTAGATACTTCACTCAGATCGTGCAACCCAGCATAGAATACTCTTCAATAGCCCAATGGTGCGAAAAGTAGGACGCAAATCTCTACTCCTTTTTTATTTCATTTAGTAAATTTGAGTGAGGGGTGGAGAAAGTGCGTTGTCGGATAAGGCTAGTGATAACTTGCAGGTTTGTTCCTTCTTTATTATTCCAATCGGAATGAGAACTGAAGAACATTCAATTGATGTATTGGATTTAATTGGACCGTCGTACAGAATACAATAGGAATGTAGCATTATCATCGGCGGTATCTTGAGTCCTCAAACGCTCATTGCTAAACATTTGCATGCTGAAAAAGAACTAGATTTATTTATTGTTTCGTTTCGTCATACGTAATAAAAACATTTCAACTTTTTATTGCAGCCTGCATCGGAAAACGTGCTTTTCAATTCGCGAATATCAAGTCTCAAATGACGTGGCGGGATGGCGGAGGATTCAAGACACCGCCGAGATCAGGGAATCACAATGTCAAATCTGAGGAAAATAGGTCTACTAATTGCACCAGTACATACATCTCTAAACGAAATAGCTATTAGATTAAACAAACAAAACTATTAATGTACCATCAATATTTATGTTGTTTCTACTTAAAACACCGATAGTATGAAAATATACGTCTACTTGGACGACATTAAGTATTATTTATTCGAATCTCATATCATATTGAGATTTATATTACAAATCGTTTTCACACAGACATGTGATAATTGCTAATAATACATATACTAGGATACTACGTTTAGTCCATTATACAGAGAAATATTGAGAATGTGTTATTACAATGGAAACGTCACGTATTTTATGTTATTATATTACGAAACGGTTATTTTTACTCTTTTCTATTTAAATGGACATTACGAGGTCTGTCGATGACTTAATGACATGTTCACATCATCGATTCAAATGTGACCATTTATCACTGAACTGTCTAACGTTTCACTTATATTAAAGATGGGTTTCCTTATTTTTTTAGTGTTAAATTAAGCGAACTATTTGATTAATTGCTGTTTCTTATTAATTATCATGTATTCTTAACCATATCATTATGTTCTTATTACATATAATTAAAAGTAACCAATCATAAATGTCCATGTATGTACAGTCTGGATAAACCAAAAAAAAACTGGTTGACCTTTCTTGATCGGTCACTGATTGGAATTCTGCTAGTAATTCTCTTCTTATTAGCTAATTATGAATTAATTATGGACATTTGTCATTAGAACACCTCTACTTTCTATTCATATAAGTATTAGCAAATAAGGCAACCCATCTTTTGATTTTGACTTTAGTTGACGAAGGTCTCGATAGCTGCTAATGATAAAAAAAATAGGGTTTAAAATGTTTAGATTAGCAAGGAAATATTTTCCAATGTGAATTTAAGAAAATCGAAAAAAGATAAAACCCGTTTTCCGGGTTCTACCATAATAAACAAATTTTAGAAAATGTCATTATTCTTTCTTCGCTTATGAATGTATCATCTTCGCTCGTCGTGATATTTTAAATTTAATATGTATTTCCATACCTGAAATTTTATATTCTTATTTTTCTTTCTAAATTCTATTAAATTTCTTTTTTTTTAAGGAGAAGTTAGTGTATTACGATAAACATAATTGACATGTGGCTGTTCTTTGTTTTTCTCAATAGCACAAGATGATGGTAATGTAATAGGCGTATATCTATTATTTTTTTCTTTTATATAACACAACAAAAGATTTCTAATTTGTTTCTTGTCATTCCCCCTGTGATCTTCTACAGAAGATAGGTCTTTGATTACAACTTTGTTATAACTATCAGGAGACAGTGTAATTCCCCGAACCAGTGGTGTGTATCTTGTAATATGTAGATGTGGCCTCTTTGAAACGATATATGGGTGGCGGAAAAAAGAAAACATTCCATCAACAAGTTTTAAATGCGTCAAGTTTTGAGATGAAACGGATCACTTCAAGAGGTTAAATATTTTTTGTAGTTAAAAGGTTGAAGATTTGAAAAGAATGTTAGTCTCAGAAGTAAAAATATTTATAAACGATGTTTTTAATTGATAGATGGTTTTTGTATCAACAAACTATTAACTGATATTAATTGAGGTTAAGTGTGTTACAAAATAAGAGATGTTTTAGTTTTGGTAACTCTAAAGTGATGATATATCGTAGCCCTCCTTAATTTTACATTTAAAGGTATACTACTTCTTAGGATGACCAAAAAATTGTCCATCGGTGGTTCTATTTTCTGTCAAACCGGATATATCGAGCTATATAGATATAACATCTGGAAAGTCCAACTGATGAATATATACACCTTTTAACCAAGTGTCCGAAGTATGTCTGATTTAATGACCATTCTTAGAGGTAATATCCTATTAATTTTACATTTAAAGAAACCTGTCTAGAAATTCTAGTTCACATCTAAGAACATTTGTGGAATTCATTGGCATTAGTAAAAACTAAACAAATCTATTTGTGGTTATCATCTTGTCTTTGAGCCATTTTAGAGATAATACTATACCTTATCTGGAAGGTTTTCAGAATGGACGCATCGGTATGGTTTGGCCAGCAACTGAACAAAATCATCATTAGAATAGACAGTCCATCAAAACTATTGAAATCTCTGTATTTTGCAATTTCTTCACAAATAGTACCCAGTGGAAGCGTTTTTAGTTATTTTACTTATTTATACAGACCTTGTTCGGTTCATTAGCAACATGTACTAACTTTACCATTACTACTAGTAAAAGGTTTGGCCTTAGAAAAATAATTTTGTTTACAAGCCTATCTGATAAAAACATACCTATTTGTTTTTTGATGGAACGTAGAAAGTCTTGTGATTGGCATCATAAAAAACATCGCAATGTGTAAGGGAATTTTAATCAAGTCATATAACTTCGATTAGTGCTTAAAGCGACCTCCACTAAAAGTTCTGCCGACGATGACGCTAGCGAGGAATATCGCTTTAACACGCGCCGACAGCAGAGGTTGCGCCGAGTTATCGCAATGTGCACTCGAGTGGAACACACATGGAACTGAATTTTGTACGTGCCAAATTTTTAATTATCTAAAAATTCTTTCTACGACATCGCACCCCATCCAACACTCTTCTCGCGCTAGTTCACGAAGACTTTAATCATTGGCACGCCGAAATACGTGTCATGGCGACGACAGATATCGTGCAAACGTCAGGGTGGCTTATCTTGTCTATTTCCACCCTTAAATGTATAAATTATTTTTTTTTATAAATCATGACATAATGGAGTGAAACGCTTGAGTCTAATATGATTTAAATTGTCGTAACTGAATTAGCCATACATTTTTATTACAGCATGCAGAGGAGTCTACGTTTGATGCAATAAATTATCAATGTTCGCTCAAATATACAAAATTTAATGTTAAAAACCGTTTAAAGATAAGAAATTAGTGATAAAACGCATGTTTAAATATAAATTTCAAATTTGACGTAATGTTTATAATTATTCATGATAAGCTGATTTTTAGCTTCCTTAGATTTGATTTTTTATTTTTAACTCAATTCGAATAGTTTTGGTTTAAAGGCTATGTTTCGCCATTTTCGAAGGTTGTTTAAGGTCTGGAATATATGTATATAGTCTTCTAGAAACACTAGAAAAGTACCAAAATCGCCAAATTCGTTCAAAAATACATCAAACCAGGCATTTCACTTACTTTTTCTATATATGTATTTTCGTTTCGGAAAAAGACGAGTCATTTGAACTTTCACAAGCGGATAACTCTGGACACACATGGACTTGAATGCTCAAATTTCGACTATGAGCTGTGACCACCATTACTAATAAGCTCAGCTAAATAATAATCCCGTTTCTGAGATGAAGGCGAACTCTTCCCTTTAAGTTAAAAATTCTTTGCTTTAGCAAATCGACAAAAAACAATAATTGTTAAATGTGACATTACCATAGAATAAATTTCATTTAAATGTCGATATTTCTGTGAATATCTCTACATGTCATCAATGATATGACGAAATTATTACTTCATACATTATAAAGGTCACTGAAATATTCAAGAGCTTTGATCATTAACGGATTTTTCTGATGCAGGTGAGGAATTTGGAATATTCATTATCTTGAACCTTGTATTGATGATCCTTTGGCATCTTTTCTTTTTTTGATTGGTTTTCAAACATCTGATTGGGTAATTCTACTAAACATTAGTGTGAGAGGAATTTTCAGAGTTGGATAGCGATTACAGAAAACCCCGAAGCCAAAACATCAATATATATTAAAATCTATTTGCAATAGTATTCCTTGGAACATATAAAAACATGGAAGACATTATCATCTAAACAGCAGATGTTTTAAAATAATATCTGACAAAAAAACAACCCAAACAAACTGATATTTCTACATTGAAATCATCGATTGAAATTGCAATGAAATACACAAGCAGTTTGATAAATCTGTTTGTCTGTGTAAGAGATCTGTGTTCGTCTGTAATTACTTTTACAATATTTGATTCCATTCATCAAAAATGACAGTCGACTGTAATCTGGTTTGTTTCAAACCGTTCTGACTTGAAGTTACATGTCTACAGGCCGATTACTTTTGCTTAGGGACATAAAAATTCTTCAATGAGTGTTTTGTGTCTTAAATAAACGGTTTCGCCAGAATGCTAGTCGTTATGGGACAAATTGGAAATTGACTGACAGACAAAGCTGTAGAAGTGAGGTTTAATGGTATTTTGGTGTGTATTTTCGACAAAAGAATCATTTGCACAATTCCCTTTCAGTCCCACGTCTGGGTTTCCTGTTATTCCAGAAAGACTTAGCCAGATTATGACATTGTTATCGCAAATACCTTTCAAGTCCATTGGTTATTGCTAAATTGGCGTCATCATTAAAAGAAAAACTTGCGCAGTTCGGGAAAGCGAATGATCTTAACTGAGACATTGCGTGTTCCAAAAAAACACACATAGGTTCGAAAATCTATTTTATTATTCTTATCATTCGGAAGCCATTAAAACTACATTTCGGATGCAGAATCTCGGATGAGTTGTTAACAGTTGACTTGCAGACGTGAATCTGCATATGACATACTCACAAATATGATAGAGCTTCAGACAAAATAATTTCTAAATGGATAAAATGCTGATTAAAAAATATTTCTTTATACTTTATCAATATTTAAGGAAAATATCTGCATGAAAATCTGAAATTCAAATAAAGTAAAAAAAAATGAACATGTGAATATCTGCTACGGTTTACTTAGTCTGCGAGAAAACAATAAGATTTGTTTTAAAAGAATACTTAAAATAAACCAGACGAGACTTTGCATAGATAAATTTAAACACGTTTTAAACCGTTGATATAAATCGGGTGATATGTGTTTGCTCAAAAATCTTACAATGAAACGGGTAAGATAGATACGAAATAAAAAAATCAAATGCGACATTTGCGAATTATGGCAACTAAATATGTACTTGCCGGTAAACGTGAATAAAACGCGAGATAAAGGTCCTTTACAATAAAAGGTCCTTTACAATTACAAACTCTACAACAGTTGCAATCATCTTTCGACGTAATGCGATCATATTGCCTTCTTATGGTGCGTTTCTAGTAAAATCTATGGGCTTGGTGCACTTCATTTTCATTGCGTTATTGGAGATTCCACGACGCTTGTCTAAAGACCTTATGGATTCCGTGGCGATATCGACGGCGATTATTGGCGAAAATGGCGGCCATCGTACGGTATCTGACGCTTCCCTTTTGGCGACCTTAACATGCTCTGAGCTATTTTTTTCGTCGCCGTAGTAGCCCAGTAAGGACACTCTTCCGGTTCGATCCACGATGTTATGGCTTACATATGAATGTTATGAAATTACTTCACTGGGTGGATTCCATTGCTCCTAAGAGGCATGACAAGTTTAAATGATATATTATGTCATACTTCATCAAATTCCGAGCGTTCACATGGCTATTTAATATTTAGGGGCGCCTGTGTCTCAGTAGCTTGTTCGCGAACCTTCAGATTCTAAAGTCAAGATAATATGTACGGTATTTCATATTTATTAATCCGGTTTCATCAGTCAGTGATGAAATGATGAAGGTTGACTAACATGAAAATCGACCGGATGCGTGATAAACCGAAGACCACTTGCTACAGACTGTGCACTTTAAAAGTTCCCATGACATGTTGAAATCGTAAAGAGTTTACTTTCTTCGCCGAATGGCATCAGTCTGCATTGGGTCATTCAGGAATGATAAATTATTGGGTTAAACAGTTCATTTTAATGCATTTTTGTATTGATTACGTAAAATGATAAAGTTGTGGACTCGTATTACAGCTATGCGTGACAGCTATAGGTTTTTCATTCAACCATCTGAACATCACCCGTTTTTCTGATCAAGTAAAATGTTAATCAAACCACTTTTTTTGATGGAAGTGAGTAATTCTTAAATGCTTTTAAGAACAAAGATTGGAGATCGCGTGATTTGAGATCAATTCACAAAATTAAATTGATGTATAAAAAATATTAATGAAGGTTGCTTTAACGAATATCCTTTAAGAAATCATAGAATTACAAATTCGAATTAAAAATATTTCTTCTACATGTCAAATCCTATTTGGATTGAAAAGCCTTACAAAGAAGCCAATGCGTTTTGGCATATCTTTCGTGAATTGTCATTTCAAATTACAACAATTCTAGAAAATGGGAAATCTTTTTATAACCATTTGTCATTTTTGATAAAGAAGATGAACTTTATTCTTTATGATATATTATTTAAGGAACCAAAAGGTTACATAATACGAATGATATCTTATTTTCTATTTCTATCATCTTATTTTGAACGTCAGTCTTTGATGGACATTGTTGGAATCAAGATAGCACATATTATTTTATATCTCCATAATTATCTTGTCTGGCAAAGATATATATCCAAAAAGCCATTAACGATGTATTGTACTTAGTGACAAAACGGTCATTGGTATTTTATTCGAAATGTTGGATTGTTCGAATTCACCTCACCACGATTCAAATTCACCACGATGATGGTTATTCGAATTGGTATTACGAATTTCAATATCATGTTACTTACCATGGAATTTTAAGGAATACTCCGTTTCAAAACACCTCGAGTAGAAATATGAATTTCGTTCATTTCCGATGATGTTTTTGGGAAAATGGAACGTTATTTGATCGTTTATTCCGTCGATTTCAGTAGTCCCAATCTTATATTATAAAATCTACGATTCCGATTATATACCAATTTCAGCGCATATTTTTACTTTCGTTTTAGTCTCTTTGTGGATGGCTATTTTTATCAACTGCCTAATTACGTACTATTAATACGGATGATCATAATTATACATGTATACCGGAAGATAAGTCACAAAACGCCCTAGGAAGTCATTTAATTAATTTGATAGAAAATCAACAGAAATATAAGGGCATATGACCAATATCTTGTCTGGTGAGTTATATTATACTTCGTACGCGGTACATGTAGTCGAAAAGACAATACTGCAAACTAAATACATTGATGAAATGGCGACACTAAGCACTGGCTGAAATCTAAAGATCTGGTCAGGTCGAAAGAAATTGCGATAAAACTCGATCCTTGGTAGTGTGGCGTGACTACCTTGATCATTTCCGAAACTTGTTATTTTCATATTTAGACAAGCTTTATGGAACAATTCCTGGTTAATGTTGTATGTAGCGCTTCGATGTGTTTTCCCCACCGTACTCAGATACAGAATGTTTTGTGTCTAAAGACGACTGGTGAAACACATCCAAAACGTGGCATAAAACTTAAATTCTTTTTGTATGGTTGTCTTATAGTAGTCGTTGGTTTTGGTTTGATTAGTGATCATGATGATAGATTAAATAGTTACAACTACCGTAATCGGTATATTACAAAATGCCTTGTCAGATGGCTTAAGATTGTCACATAAAGCGGATTATTGATATAATACTAACACCATCTGTTGATCTTTTCAGAATTAGATTTCGGGGAAGGGAGGGTTTGATTCTCCCAAATGTACAGGCCTAGGGTGGAGCAGACACTTTATTTAGAAATTAGGATTAGGGGTCTTGATATTGGGTTTTCTTCTGTTCTTATTCTGATCTGAAATTAGAAAAAAATAACTCGCCCGATGGGCGAGAAGTATAGTATCTGTTATGTACTGATTGTTTTTAGTTTACTATGAACAATATTATCATTTAAGTTCTTATTTTTTGAATATGCAACTATCATTTTCTGATTATAGGAATTTCTCTTGAAGGCTCTTATAGTGGGCATGAACTATCTTGCTTGCTCGATTGCTGGTTGTATTAAACGGGACAACAAAGGGTGCTATGCCTACATTGTGATGAATATTTAGTCCTATAGGTCTTGCTGTATTCAATGTCTCAATCCAATGGGCTTCCCTAGATTGACGGAATTTGGTAGTTTCATCTTAAGGCAAGTCAATTTCTATACGCTCAATTGGGATTAGGGCGAGATCGTCTATTGAATGGTCGTCGAGGTTGAAATGATTAGAAACAGGCTTGTCTTTCTTTAATTTGATGTCAGACCTATGAGCATTAAAGCGAGTTCGTAAATTATTCTTAGTTTCTCCTACATATTGTTTGGGGCTTTTCTTGCATGAAATTAAATATATTACATTCGAATGTTCACATGTTAGATGTTACTGGATCGGGTACCTTTTATTCGTAGAGTTGCTTACAAAATAATGAGTTTCTGATATAAAGGGACATGTTAAGCAGCTACTGGACAAACATGGAGCACTTCATAAACCTGGAGGTACTTCGGCATAAAGTCTTTTTTAGCTGCTATCTGTGCTAAGGTGGAATTTTTTATGTTTCTTAAAAATCGTTTAGAGTACTCGCGCCCTTTCAGTTTTGAGAAAACAATCGTACAGGCTTGGTTGAAATCAAAAGATCTTGTACAAATTCGATGAAATCGTAAAACTTGTGACTTAATTATACCAGAAAAGGTATGTTTTGGGTGAAAGGAGCTCTTGTGCAAGAGTTGATGAGTATCAGTTTCTTTGAAATACACTTTAATATCCAGTTTATTTGTTTCTGCTATGGAATCTCCCTTAAAGACTATGGTATCGAGAAAGTCTATGCTTTTGTTACTCACGTTTGCGGTTAGTTTGATAGAAGGATGGTGGTTGTTGAGAATTTCAAAGAATTCCCAAAAACTGTTCGATAGAATAAGTCCAAACCATAAAAATTTCATCCAAAAAGCGTCCGTAAAAAAGTGGGTCAAATGGACAGAGGGGCAACACCTCACGTTCCCACTCTGCCAAGAAAAGGTTTGCGTATTGCTGTCCCTGAAGTTTGTAAATATGTTTTACCATTAAATGTGAAATCGTTTCGACTAAGACAAATCTCTAAAAGCTGTAGAATTGCATCGTCGGGTCTGTTTGGATCTGGGTTTCTATTAAAAGCTTTACGAACTGCCGTTAAACCAGTAGTGTTATCGATATTGGTATACATAGAAGAAACGTCGATAGAAATTAAAATAGCATTAGAGGGAACTCGTAGATTTTTTATTTTATTGACAAACTCGGTTGTGTCTTTAAGGTAGGCGCGATGTTGACATGCTAGAGGTAGTAAGAAATGATCAATGTATTCTGACACTGCATATGACTCACTACCACAGCCAGATATAATCGGGTGTTTTTTTGTTTTGTTTGCATTGCAATCACTATAGGGTTTAGAAATTCGAAAATAAACTAGACGAGCAAGACTACATTAGGAAGCCCAAGCCAATCTTGCGACTGACATAATATAGGAGCGACTGCTAGCAATTAGGGACATCTGAAAGAATCTAAAAAATCGCTGGATTTAGTCGACCTGAATCCACCTTTGTTTACATCAATGGTCAATATATATTTTGCCGATGATCTGAGCGATAGAAATCAAGTCCTTTATTTAATATGTATCGTTTCGAATTAATTAGCTTTGAAACGTCATTTGACCTTCGAGGTGTATACGCACTAATGACACGCGATAGTACTTATTGCACTAATGAAGACATCACACAGGGTGCGATTTCTGTACCACCGCAGTGGGATTTCCATTTGTTGCCGGAAGTATACAAAGTCTTTGTTTTGTTTTCTTTATTCCATCAGAATCAAAGGTCATTACGTCATAAACGACTAGGATTTATAAAATGATTGAGTTTTATAACATCACACTCGAATGGCCAGTATTTTTATAGAAGATTTATGGGAAAAATTCCTGACTTAAGTTCGCATGACTGCTTTGTCAATAATGTTGTCTACAAACAATTGTTAGCTCCTCAATGTAACATGACATTTCTTTGCCAAATGTTGATTGACATACAAAAACAATGCAATGCTTTTCGTAATTAATCTGTTGGCCTTTGAACTTCACTGTAATAGAGCATGGTTGTGAATAAGAAACGTCCTTGTTTAAGTTGTAACTTGCAACATCTTCATTCAGTTCTTGGTGACTGTTCGGATACGAAACTATCTTGAATGTAGAATTAAAGAATTACAAGGGGATGTACATTACAAGGATAAAAAATTCTCACAGACTCTTGTCTATGAAAAACCATTTGCAACGATCTTTCCATGATGATCTCCTTTTTCAGCAAAGTCGACTGGAATTTTGAAAGCTGACAGATTTTAAGTGATAATGGACATTTCTCGAACGCTTGTTCCGATCCTAAAAACTTTACGAGAGAGCTTATGAGATCAAATTGTAATTGTAAACTTTTCTGTAAATTCTAGAATAAGGTCCTACTGTATTCCCTTTTCGACACCTGTAATTTGCGTTTTAGACTATATTGCCCTTTTGACAAAATATCGTGTGAAGTTTTCCTCTAGTGATTGTTGCGACTTATACACTCTAACTCAGAGTAAATAATCAAGGCAATCTTCCATATCATGTCACATGACAAAGGGCAAACAACTCTTTTAGGTCAGATGGGAAGCAACTCTCGTAAAGCAATTAGACCACAAAAATATCACAAATGAGTTAATATCTAGAAAGCTAATAGCTATTGTCTAATATCAGCTACAAGGTTTTACAACTACATCCCAGACATAAAGATATTAATGTTGTATGTAATCTCTGAAGCCCGTCGTAAAGGCATGCATGTGTGTTAAATGTGGGTTTCTTAATTAGAAAAGCAAATTACTTTGCCAAATTATTTCAATTGATTTATGATATTTCACAAGTTTTCCAGACAGACCTATAAAATTACCAGACTGTTTCAGGAAGGCAATTCGTGTTCGTTGTACAAGAGTATCGGTGTTTATGGAATCGGACGATGTGTTGAAAAGGACAAATGGTGAAGATAATAACTCAAGCCTTCTCAGTGTAAATTTTTTTTGGCATCAGACTTTTCTATTGTTAGCGTTTCTTGCAACAAAAGAGCTGCTTTTTGCAATTATATGATGTAGAAGCTTATAGAATGAAGCGCTATATATAATTACTGATGAACGGAGAGCGGTTGCCTTTTAACGTCAGTCCACTAAAAAACTGCTTCTTCAAATGATAATTGTACGGCTGTACCAGACAGTAAAAAATATTTTTTTTACTAACTTATATTATTTGTTATTGTGTACGACTGTTTACTTTATCACCTTGAAATATAAAAAGAAACTATACACTGCTGTTGAAGAGGTTCGAATCCCACTAGACAGTTTCTTATTTCTAAACCAACAACCGACATTCGTATCTATTTTATGTATTTTGTTTTCTCTCAAATCATAAAAGATCAGATACAGTCCAAATTAATTCCCACGGGATTCATTAAGATCTTT
This sequence comes from Lottia gigantea, assembly GCF_000327385.1. NCBI lineage: Eukaryota > Metazoa > Mollusca > Gastropoda > Lottiidae > Lottia > Lottia gigantea. Next base: position 1,390,958 of record NW_008710601.1, read on the forward strand.
TACATGTGCCAATAAAAATTTTATTGTTGTGAATACATATTTCTTAGATTTATTTTGATTTCCAAGGGAATACGATACTAACTAATACAGGTTAGAATTGAAACATGCAAAGGTATAACTCACATTCTTGAATTCCTTCAATTAAATGACATTTCTCTAAATATCACAAATGTCGTTTTGCTATTGATGGTAAATTTATTTCTCACAGGAGAGAATCGAAAATTGGTGGAACAAAACAATGTGAGTTAATTTGATGGTGTATAGTTCTAAAACACAGTCGCAGAATGGCATCAGGTGTTGAGGAAGAACACGTGTGCCATGCTCCGTTACTGACACCAACTCAAGTGACTAGATCTCATCAAATATCCAGCTTAAGTCTAAGGGCGTACGAGCAAGTTAATCGGTCTCACTGAACAAAATTGATATCAAATATCCAGGTGTGCTTTTGTGTCATTATCATCAATCTTGAGGGAAGTTCTTGGCTTATGCAAAACCCTTGCGAAGTACGATGTGATCTAAAAGGCCCTGTACAACTATCTAAATAGTATTATCAGATTCCTATGTTGTGATGTTCTATCATTCTAATACACCGTAAACACCTTTTATATTCGTTCATAAAAAGAAGGTTAATTCCAGATATTTTCCGCTCGGAAAGAGTTTGTATCCCAAATCATATTATTTATGTCATAAAGATTAATTTGTGGAAATTTACTGTCAATTTGTTCTTGTTTTACTGGAAAACACGCTGCTGTAAGGAAAATTGAAAGGATTAGGATGGTCGATCAGGCTTCAAGCTCTAGAAGTGTTTCTAATACACGTCATGATGTGTTTAATAGATTGTACGAGCGACATGTCATTCACAGAAGTAGGTTTGTCACTCAGACTACGACCTCTTTTCTCCTCGATTGCTTCATATAACAACCTGAACATGCGATTACAGGATGTTCAATTTTCTGCCCGAATTAACTAACAGTTTGAAGCTTACGTTTTCTAGGTCTCTAAATGACTTATATCGTGCAAAATTGTGTCAGGCGTAAAGAAAAATAATTTTGAAACCCTTTGAATCTCAGATGGTTTTGTGAGATTTCTGATGCTGCAGAGATTGGCGATACCATTAGATAAAAGGCACTATATGGTTGAGTCATACCACTTACCACATTACCCTGCGTAACTAGCACAGCACTATTTTTAATTGCACATTACATAATGTTGTCAATCTTAAATGCCATGGTTCGCCCTTTTCGGGGATTGATTTGGGTCTTAATATGTAAATAATCTTCAGAACTAATAGAACTGCACGAAATCGACTAATTCCTTCAATATACTTCAATTTCACTATCATAAATATATTTATATATGACGAAGAAAAGGCGAGTCGTCATTTTAAATTTCAAACGTGGATAATTCTGTACACACAGTGACCTGTGACCATTGATTAGCTAAGGTAAAAAGAATTCCTTTTCCGAAACTATGGTACGATTGGTTAAACGGGTAGCGCTGTAGACTTCAATTATGTTTCCCTTACTAGCATAGCCAATTTTACAAGAAGATTCTTTTAAGTATCTAGTGTCATCTTGACATGGCCTTTGTGGATTAACGAACCCAGTGCAGTTTCAGCTTTCAATATTTAACAATACAACATTTCTTATATTCTGTTTTTAAATATTTTAAATCCGTCCATTGTGGTGAATGGCTTTGTTCTTGGCAGTTCTTGTAGATCAGAAAGCTACGAATGTAGCCCAATTCAACAAACTAGCAAGATCATTGGTTCTGCATAGATAGAAAATATTGCCTTTGACCATTGTTTAATGGGATATTCCCATTTCATTGGAAAAGAAATGAACTTCCAACTCATCTGCACATAATTGGGCTAGTGAAGACGGGTTACGCCGTGAAATGTGTAATTTTGCCAGGACATAAGTTTTAGACTTATTTTCGATTTCTGTAGCATACGGGGCCTCTTCTTATTGTCCCATCTGAACGACAAGACAAGGGAGCAAGCGTATAACTCATTGAGCCACCGCAACCTCTTTCTCATTTCATTGAAACTATCGTGCTGTGAGGACTTGTTGAAAACCTTTCGGCACCGAATCGTAATGCCTGATTATCGCGCGGAATGTTGCTTCATTGGTAGGGGAAATTTTGTTAACAGATAGCCCAAAGTTATTATTGTTGATAGTTGGCTGTTAACACTTTTAGCCTCCTGGAATGCATTCTGCGAACATCCCACTGGCATGGGAATGATTGCAATGTGAAAATATTGTTAAAACTTACTCACCTGTTTAGCTTTTAACCATTCATTTACTCTACAATTATGTTCGATTGACTTCAGTGAGTGAGGGCTGGTCGAAAAGTTTCGCATCTTCTACTCAACTCTATATATAACCACTTCTTCTAATGAGCAAAACACAAAAAAGATACACACAATTCATTTCCTGATCAATACGATTTCCCATTGAGAAGACTTGGATTTATAGAAAAAAAATCTATACGCGTCCGTAAGAAATTTATATAAAAAGTACAACACTAGCAATGCGGACATTCCGAATGCGATACTGACCAACAAAAGTGACATGGTGCTCCCATAAAATGATAAAATCATGCTAATATTAATATTGAAGAAGAAGTCCAAGAAAAAAATCTATACGTGTCCGTAAGAAATTTACTACACTTTCCAAAAATGCGGTGTTCCCGTAAGTGCTTGATAAAATCATATTGAAGAATAAGTCATGTTTTTGTATCAAGCAATAGCTGCAACCTAAGAAATCATTTCAACCATCCCTCCACTATAAAATAGGCGGAGTATATAAACATTGCCAGATCATCCTTCTGGCATGAAAGATGTGGAAATAAAATACACCATTAATTGATCCTTTGTTTACAAATAGTATTGACTTCTGGTCGGGTATTTTGCATTTCTAACGTCTATAGAGTATGATAACTTGTTGGGCATAACTCGACTGGTTATTCACATCTCTTTGGATTGGTAGTCGACATCTTCAAGCAGGCATATGGAAAAAAACAACAACTTCGATCAACTGTATTCCGATGACAAGATCCAATTCTCTACATGTTGGCGGTTGTCGTTGAAATCTAGTTGCTTGCAAAGGAGGTCTACCTGTGTCATTCCCAGTGCCGTATATGGGGGGTGGGCCATTGAAACTTACCCCCCCCCCTTTCAGGCATGTCAATGGACAGCTTTCATTTTTAACAACCCACATGCATTTTCTAGATACGCCCATGGTCCCCCATCCCCAGACACTCTATCTACTTTTTGTAACTGAAACCCGAAACCACCCCACTCTAGCAGATTTGATATTTATATAAAGTGTATGCATCAATCATACTTTATGCATCAACCAATACTTGACAAATTGGAAGTTAAAATTGATGGTTTATATTCTCTGTTCATGAATGTTGTATATGTTTATTAAAAGGATTAATATTTTTTTCTAAATTCAGATTGATCGTTTAAAATAGCAATGCATCTTGGCATCATATTGTATGCAGTTGTTTGGTTAAGAATTTGGAACAGGTGAAACTTGTATAGGTATGTTTCTTAATATTTTCCTTAAGGTAATCATAGACGTACTTCATTCAAACATAGTTCTCATTACTTCTTGTACTTATGTCAGAGGTCTTTAAATTAGCTTTATAAAGATCCCTCGACAGTTGGAAATCGAAAAAGAGCAGGCTAATGCCGCTGTCCTGTCAAAATTTCCCTCATGGCACCCTGCATGGCGTTGCCCGTCTTCATTAGCCCACAAGGTGCAGAAGAGTAGGACGTAAAACTCCATTCATTTCATTTCATTCCATTTTTAAATTAGCTTTAAATAGACAGTGCGACTTAAGTGGCCCTCGGAGCATTGCGAGTAGCAACTGAGTTGTGAGTTGCGTTCAGAACTTGTGACCATTTACATTAATCATTAAGGTGTGGGGGACACCTTAAAAAACATTTCTGCTTTATTTTATTATTATACTTCGACATTTCAATTTATCCATTCATTCATCCATCTATTTATCAATTTCGGGTGTTGACCTGATAAATTTTAATACTTACATATAATGATGATAAAGCAGCGAAAATTTAAGATTCTTCAGTGTTACAAAAATATATGTTAAAAATTGGATACAAACGTTTTTCTAAACGATATATTATGAAAGTGGAACACACTTATAGCATTACTTTTTTCAATTACAAAAATATTTGACCAGATTTGCAGATATGAATTTATTTTGATTTCTATATCAAGAATTCGTTAGAACAGAAGCTCTTAGTCTTTTGCATGTTTCCCATACCAATGTTATAAAGCAATTGAAAATTCTAGAGTATTTATGGAAAATTATCAACTCTTTCTACCGATAGTATTTCTACCTCTTAAAGTAATTAGGTCATGTATATTATATATCTATCTTTTATCTAGTATAAATAAACTCGCCGACCATTAAGTGGTTAAATTTACTGTTTTTAGAACAAACTGCAATCATTAGCTCGCCATCTTCCATATATAACATTTATAATCACTCTATTACCTTCATTATTTGTTTTATATACCCTAGTCTCCGTCTTACCAGTCGATAAGAGCTAGCTTATCTTCCTGAATATATGCCTTAAGACTAGTAATGTAGACATTTATGAACTCAAGATATATTATATTCTATTCTGAACAAGAAATTTTCAGGCGATTTGAAAATAACTAACGGTAATATTTTTGATATTTTAATATTATATAGTTGGGAGGGCCTTTTATCCGTGGTACTGGACGTCACACGCCTTCTGGTGGGGTGCTTAAATGTCCATATAGTGCTGTTGGTTGTGGAACAATGTGTGGTAGAAATTTCATCTCCCGACAGCTTTGGGAGTTCGAATAAGAATGTCAATTAACATTAGCTGTCATGAACAGCGATGTAGGACAAATTACTTAATTTTCTACGATTAGCATACTGATTAGCTACCAAACGTTTGGCTTTGGTGAAAGTGGCTGTAAAAACAATATATAATTGAAATTACGAAAGCACAAGCCGAAGAGAAAGTTCAGCAATACCAATTACTGTTATGTGCAGATTAGAAATGTGCAGTGTATATCAGGCACTCATAAAAAAAAAACAAAAAATGTTTTCTGAAACAAATGGATACATTGAAATTAATGGGAAACCAAATTTTGTTTATCAGTAACCAACAACTGCTTGCTTTAATGTTGGTTCTTAGGGTCTGCTAATTATCTCTGAGGTTGAAATTAAACTAAATATCTGACCTATTAACCCCATTCCATGCCGCCATAATAGTACTATACTAGTACATATTAATTACTGGTAAGAATTCTAATTGAAGACATCAATTTGATTAGTTGTAACCACAGGACATGGTAGTAGTGGTTCAAATAATCTGTTTCCTGATGAACTGATAAAGTCATCTTTATAAATAGCCTCGCCATGACTGATAAACTTATTTTATAGAAAGATCCGTTTTTTCATAACCGAGTCTATTAGATCTACAAAATTAACTTGATTTTTCCTTTCCGGCATCAAACGTTTGTTAATCTGTGCCCCCTGGCCGGTATAAAATAACACCGAATCGTTTAACAATCCAATTATAAAAATACAACAATATTGCGTCATAACCAAATTGTAAATGGTTCATAATTATTTTTTCATCTCTGTGAAAAAAGATTCTTAATTTCTAGCCCGTGGCTTATATAACCTCTTGAACCATTACTTTTTTCCTTCGTCCTATGGAACTATGGAAAGTTCGCAACTGCTGCATTTTTCCAATAACATACAGAGTTTTCAGTTTGATTTTAGAATGCAACCTTTTCCTTACGATTTCCATCCTTTACACCAAAATATCTAGAAACTGGTCTAAAAAGATATTTACATTCAAAATGGGGCGTTCTCAACTATGAATAAGATACTTAAATATTCTATAAGAACTTGATTACGGTTATTATCTTTGATAGGGATGTTGCTTGGATGAGAAAACAACACATTTCTTACTGCAGTGAATACGAGGACATTATAGAAGTTAAAATTACTAGGAATGGACTTCATACGATACAAACAATTCAGTAAGGTCACCATTTGACATGTAGAAAGATCAAGTTGCTCATAATTCTGCCAAAATTGGTCTAGGTCTCTTATATAATGCAAATGTCAGCTGAAATGTATTTGAATTTAAGATACATGGCTGGACTGTATTTTCGTTCTTAACTCAGACTTAACTAACAATACTTCAGCCTAAATAATACGTGATCAAACACATTAAAGTCTCCAAAACGTATTGAACATTTTCTGTGTCTGATAAATAATGAACTAATTTACTTTCCTTGCTTACAACAATCAATCATTGGACTGCAAAGGCGCAATTATTCTTTACAGGATGGAAGGTTCAAACCTGTCGTTCTCTGCTTCTTTCTACCCTCGTTCTATTTAAAGAAGACGGGGCTTCGGTCTGAATATTCCTCTTGATAAGATACAATTTTGATGCCATGGCAAATATTCTCACCAGATGGCCCTGCAAGAGCGCAGTTATCAAATGTATCACGGAAGATTCAACCTCGTCGTTCTCTGCTTCTTTTTACTCACGAGGCTTCGGCCATGGCAAGTAATCTCACCAGTTGGCCACCTTACTGGCATAACCGAACAACATCATTAACAAGTTGGAGCTTATGTCATAGACTACCACGACATTCCACAAAGATAAGGCAACTATATTCACATAACCACAGATCCTCAACGTGAGACCAACGGAAATTGTAAGAAGAATGCATAACTAATGTAGTTCTAAGTCATATAAGGCCAGCGGCGTGAAACATGTGTATGGTAAACAATTAGCCAACATAAATCTAATCCTATTAGATTTATAAGCTTCTGTCTCTGTATACTGCTGTTGAACAATGCCAGTAGAAAATGTTGATGCCATTGTTTCAAAAGGTCAGACCGACTCGTTCGGAAGCTGTATCGATAGAAAAATGATTGTTTAGTGCACTTAATATCATATTGTATTATTTTTTACTTCCTTTTACTAGATTAAGTAGGTGAAAACAGATTAAGTAAAACGTCTCATAAGAGAGAGTTATGAAACATCGTATTATAAGCCAAATGTCAAAAAATGCGTTTACAATATTATCAGAGAATTAAATACGCAAAATACTAAATATTTGTTGGGAGATATTAACACAAAGAAACATACCAAAGTCTTTTAACCGTCACAGGTCTATTACCGCTTGCATTGATGCTTTGTTTTCTTCCCGTTGGTCGGAGGGGTTGACATGGAAAAAGCGTCCAGTCGATCGGATGGGACTATAAACCGAGGCCTCGTGTGCAGGCTGTGCACATTAGAGACCCATCGACATTTGCAAATCGAAAAAGAGTAAGCAAATGCCACTGTTCTGGCAAAATTTATCTCATTGTACAGGCGTTGCCCGTCTTCATTTATCTAATTAGGTGCAGAAGAGTAGGTCTTAACACTCCATACATTTCATTTCATTGTTTTTTTTTGTTCCACCAGGATGGAACGAACCATTCAGTAAATTGCAATAAATCAGAAATTAATTACTGATAAAATACAGAGCACCAATTAAAAGATCTAAAGAATTAATTCGTATATAAGTCGCCATGAACATGTATAAATCTACACCACTCGAAGTGCACATTGCCAACATCAAAGATTACAGAAAAACAAATAACTTACATATTTCACATTAAATCTGTATTTCCCAATCTGAAAAAAACCTTTTTCATTTCCAACATTTCCTTCTTCCTTCTTATCTCATGCTACAAAGACTTATTCCAGATTATCACGAAAAGAGAGTTTTGTTATAAGGGCGTTTTAAATATACATCTATCAGATTATGAGCAAGGCTTAATTTTAAAAAAAACTTCACCGGGAAGTCAAGAATATTCAACAATGGAACATAATAGTTTTGTTTCAGTACTTGAGATTCTTACATTCTTGAGGATATTAGTTTCTGCCACAAGTTTATACTATGTTTTTCAGTTGGAAGGGATGTGTGTTTCTGATATAAAATGCTTAGCAGGACATATAATTTCTTTCCGGATTTAACCAGGTCAGTCTGAACTGCATCTGTACTTCTTCAGCAAATACGATAATTCAATTAAATCATCTGAAAATTTTCAGGAACAGAATCGACTGATTCGGAATAATCTTTTACAAAACACTTTAAAAAAAAAAAAAAAAAAAAGGTTTAAACTGTGCTCTACTAAATCAATTATGAACCAACGAACTTTAATTTGGTATAATTTTAAATAATTTTTACGTTGACCTTTACTATTGCTAGCATTTTACTCCGTATTTTGTTCGAGGACATTTGACATCTTGATTGGTCGCAGAAAACCTAGTTTTTCTTAAGGTCATGTGTATGGATTGGAAAAGGTTCGTATATTTAGTCTAGTTTAGTTGTTGTAACACGATATTATATGGATCTCTCAATCCAGTTTGGCAGCAGCGGTGGTTCAGTAAGTTAGACACTTGCTCACTAACCTACAGGTCCAGGGTTCAATCCCAGCATAGGTCGAAATAATTCCTGCGGATTGTTCGTCCCGCTTTTACCCTGTCAGTGATGCGGGTAAGAGGTGCTGACATGGAAAAAAGCGTCTAGTCGTCCGAATGGGACACTAAACCGAGGCCCATTGTGCTATAGACTATGCACGTTAAAGACGCCCCCGACAGTTGAAAATCGAAAAGAACAAGCTGGTCTGGCAAAATTTCTCTCATTGCACCCTGCATTGCATCATTACCCAACAGGGTGCAGAAATGTAGGACATGAAACTCCATTCATTTCATTTCTCAACCCGGGTTTTTTGGCTGACATGCAAGAAGTCATTCTGGTGGGACAATAAACTGTGATCCTGTGTGCTACAGGCTGTGAACGTTAAAGGTCCTTCAACAGTTGAAATCGAAGAGAGAACGCTCATGTCGCTGTCCTTCCAAAATTTAATTTATTACACACTGCAAGGCGTTGCCGGTCTTCATTAGACCAATGAGGTGTAACAAAGCAGAACGTAATGTCAATTCATTTTATTTCATGTCAATTAAACATTTTGAGTGCTTGGTTTCTGTCTCGGCCAAATGTAATAATTTCTAGTCATTTCAAAGAATTGAATTTGTCTTGTCACAGATTTTCAGCGGTTAGAAAGGTTGCTGGAAAGTTTTTGCTTACGAAGAAGTGGTCTAAATAATATCATACAAATATTGGCCAACACTAATGGTTGTCAATAACACTTGAACATTTTACATTTTGGGTAGGTAGTGTCAATGTTCTGCTAATTACTTAAATTCTTATAATACTAATTATTACACCTACTGTTTTGTGGTAATTTTCGCAATGGTGGTCAGCAATTGGACACCTCTGAATCTCATTTTATTTAATAGCTTTGTCAAATAGGTTTTCTTAAATGTCATTAGCCGTAGACTTCAAGGTGTGTTCCATTAATAATTAATAAGAACATTGTCCATAATAACCAATGAATTTTAAATTCGCTAAATTTTCTGATACCAGATTTCTGTACTCATTATTGAAATCAATTGCACGAAATAATAAGAAAACATTGACCACAGAACCTTCGTTCCATTTTTATTAACTAATTTTAATTTAACCACTTCAGTTTGCGTCTAAAGACCGGCCTCTTGAACATTCGTCAGTTTGGTGATCACCGCCAGCCAATCAAATGTCTGCCCTCTCCATCGCTGGGATTTTGTGACGCGAACAATGGTTGCATTCAATGTCTAATGCTTCTTGGAATACACCTTTTGTTACCGGTTTTCATAAGTCCATACTTGAACGGAGAAGTATAAAGGTAGAACACCAAACCCCATTCCATTTCATTTGTATGACACTGCATACCACCAGACCAGTAGAAATTAATACTTCCGATCTACATTGAAACAAAACGCAACCACATGGATATTATACAAATGATCAGCTTTAAACTTTAATTATCGATTGTCAATATCTAAAAAACGGGAATAATAAATTAGAATTATTTAAGGTAGAAATAATCGTTATACGATCGAGTGCACTTCGTTCATTTTGTTGCGATTGTAACTAATTATACAATACATGGTGTTTGTGGTACCACTATGCTAAATATGTTACTGATCATAAATGACTTAAGTAAAATTTTCCAAATATCCCTGTCACTTTTAAGAATGGCAATTCTGTCTGTTGTTCTTTCAACATATTAAATACACTTGTACAGGTGGAAGTAACGGCAGTCTGAGTTTACTGGACGTCATAAATATTCTCACTCCCATATTCACTAAATATTTGTAGACGAACACGTCGTCGTATTTTGATTTAAAATAGCGATGCAGTGATAGTGGTTAATAATACCTATCAACCGATTTAGCATATTACGAGACTAGTTTAAATTAAGTTTAAGAATAAGCCGTGGACCTTAGTGGGTCTCTAATGTTAATGATCTGTTGGACTGTTGGAGGCTTCAAGACACTAGTACCATGCTGCCCTCTACAGTAAAGGTCTTTGTAATTTCTATGTGTAAGGCCCCTCGTGGGCAGTCACAGCTCGCATAGGGCCTAATAATATTAACCTAGGTCGGGCCCGAGCAGAAGTTCTGAACCATTTTATATAGTGTGATAACCTTTACTTTACCTTGTTACATTTTATATTTAAGTATGTATTTTTTCTGGGGTTATGGGTTTCCCTTAGGGTTTTGGACCTGTGGACGTGTTAACCAGTCCGTATGGCAATGTAGCCACTGGATTCTCTAGTTTGAACATTTTCAGATCTAAAGCCGTTATGTCAGTATCAGCAAGTAGTGCCGTCGAGTTTAAACTATTAATTAATATATTAGATAAGTCAACTTGATTGGCACTAATACAGAGTGAAAGGAACTGGTTAAGGTGGACCTACGTAGACTGAAGGTTAAAAACATCTCATCGAATTGTTCGTATACTCGCAGGTGATCAAATTGGACAGTTACAGATTTAGACCCCCGGGGCTGACGACAATTATGTAATGCTAAAAGTAAGAATAATCACAAAGATAATGCGAACTGGTGAATTTGTTTTATTGAAAACCATTATCACAGTAGACGTTCAGTGAATTAAAAATCATTATCTTTTGGAAACATTTAAAATACAGCACACGATTTGATTAGAAATATTGAGACGAGCAAAGATTAGATTTAATTCTGCGGAGACAATGTATTGAAATATCCTGGTTAAATTCGGCTGAAAACCTCTAATTAGGGTGGGAATAAAGAATGCATTTCATTTCAAATATCTATTTACCAGTCGAAAATATATTTGCATGGCGTGTGCAGAATGCTTTCTCGGTATTAGAACTAATCTAATCTAAACCTTATCTCAATATTATTTTAAATAAAGATAACGTTCTGCATTTAAAGTTTTCAATCTTCTGGCAACGGAATAAAGCGCTGTATATGATTCAAAATAGGATCCAATACAAATGGTATAAATTCTTAAAACCATGTGGACATTCCTAAGGTAGAAATGACTAACCTAAAAAAATATTGTTTTTTTTCAATTTTAATCATTCTAGAACAGAATTTAGACCATAGACTTTTTTGAACGTAGACCGCGGATTGTCCTTTTTATAACTTTAACTCTGGATCGTATCTTTTTCAGAATACCTTGAATATTACGGATATTATATTAGAACACGTGGCATTACTCGCATATCATTATTGCCCGTGTTTTAATGAAAAATAGGCTACCCCAAGGAAAGGTAACTCTGTACATGATTTGGATCCTATTTTGAACTAGATATAGCGCTATAACGGATATGCTAGAAGTCCTAGGAACCTATTACTACTATGCTTTACGTAATCTGCCCATTATTTGAAACAATTGCTTTTAGCTCAAGTTTACTTGAAAGTTAATAAGGATCAAATAGTTAGTCAAGTATTTTTTCGAGGGCCTGGTTCACCTTCTTCCGGGTGATATTTTCGTACATGTGCTTGGTGTATGCTTTACCTTGAAAAAAAATACAATATGACGTCTAACAGGCGGTTCGATCGTTTATTATCTAGATGTATTATGGATGCTTTAGCTCAAGTATTTTTAGGCATTTCCATGATGATTGATTCCCACTTCTTGACTTATTCGTGGTATTATTTTCTTTTCTTTTCAAAACTGAAGCGACAAACAGACAGTATTGGCCTTGAAAAAGTCAAAAAGTGCTTAAATCTTTTGCTGACATTTAAGTGGCATTTGATCGATTAAGTGTGACATGTAAGAAAATGTCGTTATCCGATGGCTATTTATAAATTAGTCAATAGTAAAGTGATAGCCGACCACATCCGGATATTATTTTGGTCTGTTTACATACACTTAACAGTTAAAAAAGTTGTCACAACAACCCACTTACAACTGTGTGATTTAGTAAACATACTGACATATCAGAGTAATGACACCTGAAGTGGATTCGTTTTCCGGAAGCTGCTTAAAACTGTTGAGTTGTTTGTGAAGTAGGTACAGATACCATCGACTGACATAAACAGAGGACTTCAGTACCATGTGACTAAAATTCCTCTATCCAGTGGCGGAGCCAGATTTACGTCCAAGAGGGGGCGGGATATCTGAGATTGCCCAAATCTCTAAGCGAGTTGTGAGATTTTTGCCCGAAAAACTTCCTTCCTTTTTGTATTCGAACCTGCAGCACCTTATCGCCCGAGTATCCAATTCGTTACCAATAGAGCTACTCCAATGCCACTAGAAATGAGTTGAAAGCCGACACCGGACCGACTATCGGCAGCACTGACCGTGTGAATGGTATAAGAGTTAGGATCATGTAATGAACCGTTTCATGTCAGCATACAACATGGACAGTGAACGAGTCTCGGTGATGATTGTATTTCTGTGATAGATGGGATTAGTCCCGTTCATTGTTTGGAAACGGGACTGCAACTGTGGAATTATTGATGACTTTAGAGCAGGCACTATTAATCAAAGGAAAACAAGAAAGAACTCTCTTGCATGTTTGAAATTAGATTCAAAATGAAGCCTTTGAGGATAATAGAATTTCCAGATGTCTAAATTAGCTATGCCAAGATACACATATTTCTTACTTATTTGTATGTAGAATAAAATAATGAACAAACGACATTTTTATAAGACTCTGAAGCCAAATTATTTCCATGTTTTCCTAATTTGGTGGGATCTGCATCAACGAGAAAGAATTTATTGCTCCTCAAAACGATTATACGAACATGTACATCACTGAACCGTATTGGGTTAATGGAGGCATGCCAAAAGAGTAAGCAATGAGAGACACATCGCCTGTGCGATGACTTGAATAAATCATCTTCACTCATAATGCCGGTCGACCCAGCTTTAAATGGGTACGGATAATCCGGGAAAGATCAGTGCCAAGAAGTTTGGCCTAGGACTCATTGGTACAAAGGATCCTTAATTTTGAACCTAGGTCACCTTGCAGAATATAGTTGTTTCTTTCCTACTTTTAACCTGCAGGATTAATCGGTCTCTGAGTGTAGGTCCTTAGCCGGATTAATACAATTCCTGGATCTCCTGTTATAGGAACATGTACATCACCGTTAATGGGTACGGATAATCCGGGAAATAACAAAGCCAAGAGGTTTGGTCTAGGATTCGCTGGTACAAAGGATCCTCAGCTGCTATCCTTGTAAAATATAGTTGTTTTTTTTCTTTCTTTTTAATCTATGGGCTAAATCGGTCTCTGGATGTAGGCCCCTCGCCGAATTAATGCAATTCCTGGATCTCAAAACTGTCTGTCACTGACTGTAATCATGAATCATAAGGATGCCTTTGAGACATCGACGCAAAGTACGATCACGAGTCTGCTATGTCTTATGACTTGTTTAATTGTTGACCTATACTAGGAAGTAGTCCTCAACGCAGGTGCCAATTCAAGTAAATTATGATATATTGTTTTAGCCAGACTCTTCCTGGCAAATATGTTGCACTTTTAATGAGTTGAAGTAAACTACCGGGCAAAAGGAAGTCTTCCCGAAAACGAAAACCAAAGGCAGTATATATCATAGGAGATTTAAGATGATTAATTTATAAATAGAAGTCATTTGCCATGAAGGCTGGCGCTGCCACTGCCACTGCCACTGTGCAATTTCCAATGCTAAAATGGGTGTTGCGATAAAGTCCAGTCCTCTGACCAGTACAACGCACGTCAGTCGTGGATTTCGCAGTTTAGAGTACCTTCTGATCTTCTCTCTAACAAGGCTGTTGTTGAATTTTTTTCGATATTGCTATATGCAAACACTGTTTTATAGAAGCCCAACATCGTCATCAAAGCTCTATAACAGCTTATATTGATTTAACAAATTCTTCGATATTAAAGATAAATTAGGAAGGTTTGATAAATAAACACCACTTTTCCCCAGAAGTTATCGCTTAGTAAACAAATTTTACTGAACGTGCCAATTACGTCAAAACCTAGTGTCAGGCAAAGATAGGACTTGTGGGAACAAGATGTTTATCTATCAAAGATGATTGATAAACTTGGTTGAGTTCTGGGTTTTTTCCTCCGAATCTGAATGATTTTTTGACCTGATACGTCTATTTAAAGACTTTTTATTTATTTAATCGACATTGTTTATGAATACTAGACTGAGGATATTTTTGAAATATTTTAAAATGTTTATATTGAAATAGCGTTGATTTGTATCTTGTTATGAAATGTTGTGAAGATGCTTTCTGATGAACATGATTTTGAGTCTCGGCAGATATGCTATGTTTGTTTTACTGGATTCAGACTGGTTGGCCCAGACTAGTGTCATTGATTAGGGATTTGAATCTCACAAATGTACCGGCCTTCAAGGTGTTCTTGATCGACTGGATAGTTTTCCGTCTGTTAATCTTTGTTATTTTTCATTTGATCTGGAATTCTTTTGTTTTTACAGTCCAATGGTATATTATGTTACAGAAATAAGCTTAAGATATTTATATCAGAGACTTAAGTCTCACAACTTTTGAATAGAAAACGTAATATTTTATTGGAAACTAAGAGTTAGTTCATTCAGAATTGAGTGTGAAAGTCATGTTTCAATTTTATTGACTTTGAAAATTTGTAATTAAGATTGCAAACTTGAGTCATCTTGTAGCTTCCATGCAGTCGTGTTGATTGCAGAATGGAGTTCATGGACATATTTTGCTTATTTGTTGCTTAACTTGGAGGCTTTTCAATTGTATCTTATGTATTGTTTTGCATCATATTGAACATGCTATTGCTCATTTTTTAGTCTTTTATCATTCCCGATACACTCTCTGCCATTGGTGCAGAGCAATAGTCGTGTTGGCCTTTTCTTGCAGACTGAAAGTCATGAAAAACAAATTGGTCATCAATGCGAAATGAGTTACTGACACTCAATTAATCTCGATGTTGTAATGGACTTAGCATCCTGCTGATTTTCCAATCATCTTCATCTCGATTTAAGACTGACTTATGTAAGAGTATCAGTATTGTTAATTATCTTTAGCAGACTATTAGCATGGCTTGAGATGTGGTCACTTTCTAATAAGAAACGGTCTAGCGATATTAATAGCTTGTCAGTCCTTTGTCGATAATGGTCAACAAAGGATCCCCTAAGGCGATTCAAAATTGAGAAGACTTTTAAGAAGATATCCAGTTCACTGCTGGTCATCAGTAGGTTAGGTTATGACATTGAAATGTACCAATCTACGCAGTTCAACTCTGATAAGTCCATAAGATAGCTAATGTGTATTTTATGCAGTAGGGGGATACTCAAACCTGCAACACTGGACATCAAAAATAATCATGTCACATGTAGTAATTTGGTAATGGATCTGAAATGTTTGAATTAAACTAATCGGCGCTTGGCAAAATCTCCAAACCTAATCCAATTTGAAAACACGTCAAGGCGAATTTGGTGCTAGATAAGGTTGTAAATTCCATTTTGTCGATCTGGATTGAATTTTCTGATATATTATGGAATGGTGTTTCCATACAATAGAAAATCAATACTGCATCTCTCTTTATAGTTCAAGAACTGATTTAAATTTTTTCTTATAATGCCTTGACTGCTGCTCGAAACAGAGCATGAATGCTTTTCAGTCTGATAATACTTTGACTTGGTATGCTAATTGTTAACATGGAATCAAATATTTTTCTTTGATAATATTGCAATTAATTTATTTTTATATTTCATATAAAGCACAATATTAATACTGAAGAGAAATGCATTAAGTAAATATATTCGAGTAAATATTAAACAATGCTATTAGCATCTCATTTGAAACATTCTAATAGAACACACCTTAGAAAACCGATAGATCAATCTAGAGTCTTCTAATGACTTTCCGGGGAGTTTACAGTATGTTTATTACTGGCTTATGTAAAGCGTCCTTGAAGAGGACGAGATTTCCATCAATATATTCCATAATATGGCATCGCTTAACAACCTCACTGAACTGATAATGAAATAGGCCAGTATTAACCTTTCGATTTCGATCAGAAACCTTTAATTATAGTGTACAATACTGGGAAATCCAGACAATCGTTGACTTGATCCACCAGTCGTATTAAAGTACAATTAGATGTGATTGATTGTTCAGATGCTGATGTTCTACTCACTAAAACTGTTTTCTCGTCAATCAATTTAGTGTCCAATCAGATCACCCCGACCTTTTTTCTTGCAAATGTCTTAAATTACTGTGAATAATGTCCATTTGAAATAACGAGTTGTGAGACTTTGAATCGTCGACTTGGACCACAAATGAATTTTAGTTTCCATGCACATAGATTTTGCCCATGGACAAACTAGTTTTCATTATCCTTCTTTCATCTCTCAAAGGGACATTCTTCTTTTTTGTAAGTCCGAAATATTTTTTTGCTTAAATTTGTGAAAACTATACACCCAAATCAAGAGATGTGCCCTTTAACGTATCTGACAGTTTTGATTTAAAACATCCAGCCGTTGATTTCTTAATGCCAAAACTGTTTCAAATCATTACGTAAGATTACGTTAACTTTGAAAGTTCATTATATGCTTTTTGAAAGCTGTAAGAAAACTACTGCACGGATTCAGTGAAAAAAAAACCCACCTAATTGTAGAGAAATATGTTTCCTATATATTTTTAAGGTTTCAACTAATGATATCGAGTCATTATAAAGCAAAACATCAAAAATAGGTCATGGTGCCTAATTAAAATAGACCTCTCTGTTTTCAATTAACCCTTTTAAAACAAATTCAGTTTGATCTAGAAGATACATAGAAATAATTAGCATACTTTTTAGATATTTTCTGGTATACAACTCTTGTCCACAGTAGCACCGACGTGTATCAAGCTGTGTAGATATATTAATTACATTAGATTAGATAAGTAATTTAACATTATAGCCAATAGCAAATTTGTTTCGCAAATCTAAAAAAATGTAAAATCATCGTATGGAGTAAGGCATATTCCGAATTGAACAGACATGCCTGCATAATAGAAGACATAACAAAATAGCTTTTCTGGCAGTTCCTGGTCAACTTATATGTAATCTGAACATTTGTAGTTTCTATTTGCTCTATTCCTATTTCTTTCTGACGTCGGTCGTTTCTATTCCTTGGATACAATTCATAATGCCGATTCAATAGTAAATGCCATGAGCGTGTTAAGTGCGAAAGGATTGGGAATTTTGTTGTATATCTCAAGACAGTGACAAAATTAAAAATTAAACTCAGTTTGTATGTACTGGCAAGCTTCCGGTAATGTTCATGTACAGAACAATAGGATATGAAGCTTCATTTCATTTCATCATCTCTAAAACGACAATTTAGAACTGACACTTTTGACAGATATTAATATATTTGCACTCTGTGAAGGTTCCATTGATGCTTATTGTTCATGTTAGCACTAAATCGATGGTCTCATGAGATCCAACCTATTAAAAACCTTTGCTTCAGTGATTTTGAAAATGATGAAAATTGGCTGATTTGATGAAAATTCAATGTTAAAAATGCGTCATTACCAGTTCAGTTGAAATGTGGTAAAGTTTAAATCATAATTTCTCTTGGGACCCTTAATTATTAAGTAACTAATTGTTAATTATATCATTGTGGTCTATTTCCTAAAAATAATAGTCGATCTTAAGAATTTGTGAGCGACATCCTTCATTTTCAATATTCTTGCTCGATCAGCGTAAAAATGAAAAGCTGTTTTTTTTAATTAGATGTTCCACGATGTAATCCAAAAGACTTTCGACCTTGTCAGACATAAATGAGAAATTAATTCATAAATGGAAATGAAATCCGTTTGAAAAATTCAAGTAATACCAATAATGCGTTATGAATATGAAGTTTGCGTCATCGTTTGAGAGCAAAATATGAAACTTCAGTATCTTCAATTGATTTTAAGACGTTAGTTTTGCTAGGCATTACGTCTGAGCCAAGTGCACTATTCGGAAAGTAGCTCTAATACCCTTACAATGTCAAGTCGTCTTAAACCTTGACTGCAATAGCCATTATTCCTATATCACAGAATGCAGTGATTTGATGAGATTGTACGCCAGCAATCGGAACCTTCGAAAGAAAATTTGTAAAAATAATGTTGTGTTCACAGACCTTCTATCGAGGCCTCTGATTGGCTGTATTTGCTAGCGTACAATCTAATCAAATCGCCTCATTAACAAACTTCCTGATACAAGAAAGGTGGCTATTGCAGTCGAGGTATAAGTACAAAGTTCGCAATAGCTTGGCATTGTGGGGTTCCAATTAAAGCTGTAAACTGCCAACCCAACCCGTTTCATAATAATATGCACCTTTAAGTTCATCTTCACTAAACAATCAAATTATCAGACATAGACAGATGTATTTGAATAGGGTAATCTCAATTTGTATTTCTAAACCCTACCAGTTCATTTCTCAAGTACAGAGAAAATCAATAAATATATTGTTGTATATTGGTTATAGCCGTGTTTAATTAAACAAATTATATGGCGACTCACCGTCCCATTTCATTCCCTATACACTTGATTTATAACTTCACCTCACTTCTTAGTGATATCAATAAGGGTAGGATAGCTTCACAGACTTACGAATCACATTTAGGGAAGATGGATACACATGGTTATCGGTTTTTTTACTAATGTGAACTAGATATACAGAACATGTCACAAGATCCATCTCAGTCGACAACTCCGTTCGGTAGGTCGACTAAATTCAGACAATCAGCAAATTCTACCTGATTCTTGGCAGTCGTTGAAAATTCAATTGCTTTCCGACTCAAGATCTCTGATCGACCCGGGCCTGCTCTTAGGTGTAATTTATTACAGGATATGCTGGAAAAGGGTTTACTGTTTATGTGATTTATATGTGAGAGAAATATCTTCATAATCAGTCTGTCTCTCGCATTTCCTTTTCCGGTTTGTACAACCATCTCGCCTTATTTCATATACCCTTGATACCCTGGCCATCCTAATCACTGTAGATTTGTGGGAACAAACAAGATTCTAATAAAACTTTGCTATCCGTACATCTATTTTGATGAATGATATGATTTGTTCCGACAAAAAAATCGACATTTCTCGTTTAAGGCTTTGATTTATTCTAACGGACCGTGGCTTCCAGATTACAGTTCAATTTTCTGTTATTTCATATTCCTTATCGCAATGGACAAACAGTCGTCCGGAACCATAAATCAAACGTCTAGGGTCAAAATATGAATCAGTCTCTTTCAAACGCAATAGTCTGTGTTTGATTATGGTGCCATTCGTTTTTTCATTTGCAGCGTCTCGTCGTTTGGATGGGACAATAAATCAAAGCCCTGTGTGGTAGGGTTAGATCCCTTTGCAAATAGAAAAAGAGTAGTCTAATGCCCTGTTCCTAATTGCACAATGCATGCGATGCCCGTCTTCATTAGCCCAGGTGGTTAGGACGTAGAACTCCATTAATATCTTCCTTAAAATCATTACCAATAAAATAAATTCTCTGTTTCTTCTACTGAATAATTTCAGCCGTAAATTCAACATGTCGATAAATATACATGTGAAGATAACTTATCAGTTTTATTTTATGGTTATGGTTTATATTCTGTTCTTATCTATTCCAAACTAATATGTTAAAGAAAATTATAGATGTAGATTATATGAAGATGCTCCAAAATATGCGAATTTTAATCTGCAAAAGACATTATATTGTTACGGGAAAATAAAACCGATACTTCAATAGAAAAATATCAACAACAGAATCAAAACCACATTGTAAATATCAAGAAAGACGTCTAACACTGAAGAAACAAACACTAGTCATAGGACAAAAATATTCCAAAACGCTCTAATCCCAGTTATGCCCTATCGTGCTGGTGGCACAATGCTCTTAATTTTAAATCCACAGTGATTAGCACATTATTTTCAAATTCCGATGGCAGCACAATGTTTTTAATTTCAAACCATGTTGGTAGCAAAATGCTCTTAAACTCAAATCATGTTGGCAGCACTATTCTCTTAATTTCAAATCCTGTTGGCAAAACAATGTTCTTAATTTTAAATCCTGTTGGCAAAACAATGTTCTTAATGTTAAATCCTGTTGGCAGCACTATTCTCTTAATTTCAAATCCTGTTGGCAAAACAATGTTCTTAATTTTAAATCCTGTTGGCAAAACAATGTTCTTAATGTTAAATCCTGTTGGTAGCACAATTCTCTTAATTTTAAATCCTGTTGGGAAAACAATGTTCTTAATTTTAAATCCTGTTGGTAACACAATTCTCTTGATTTCAATTCCTATTGACAGCACATTGCCCTTAGTGTCAAACCATGTTGGCAGCACAATTCTCGTAGTTTCAAATCCTGTTGGAAGCACAGTGCTCTTTATTTCAAATCCTGTTAGCAGCACACCGCTCTTCAATTAAATCCAGTTGGCATCACAGTGCTCTTAATTTCAATTCCTATTGGCAGCACATTGCTCTTAGTGTCAAATCCTGTCGGCAGCACAATTCTCTTAATTCCAAATCCTGTTGGCAGCACAGTGCTCTTAATTTCACATCCTGTTGGCAGCACAATGCTCTTAATTTCTAATCCAATTGGCAGCACAGTGCTCTTAATTACACATCCTGTTGGCAGCACATTGCTCTTAATTTCAAATCCTGTTGGCAGCACAATGCTCTTTGTTTCAAATCCAGTTGGCAGCACAATTCTCTTAATTTCAAATCCTGTTGGCATCACACAGCTCTTAATTTCAAATCCTGTTGCCATTTTTATTACATTCTAAATAACGGAACACAGTTTTATTTTATATGATCTCAGCCCCGAAATGTCGCTTAAGAATTTTAATATTCTGGTGCAGTTGAAAATATTCCTACTACTATTTTAATTTTCTATTTGCGCATAGCCAACAGCCACAGGTCAAAATAACCTCGGCCAGGCTGACATTCCAACTTGCAGAGAGTTGCCAAGTCTTCTTTCAATCAAATTATAAAAATCAGCAATGCTAATTGTCTATCTTTCATTTCAAATTGCCATAACTTAAAACTAGAAAAGATGATCGATGATAAATGAGATAAATTTGGCGATTTAAAAGGGAAAGATAATTTTTAAATGTTTTATTTTAGCAGAAAATAAATCTCTTTTTCCTTCAATATTTAATTTAGTCCAATTAGTAAACCAAATTTAGTGAATTAAAAGAGATGATTATTTTGGATGCTTTGTCACGACATAAATGTTTTCCCCTTTTAATATTTAATTTGGTAAATATTCATCTATTTGTAAATTTGATTCGGGCACCATGTAGATTTTAACGAAACAGTTTATTAAAGTTTTCTTGTTTTTTAGTAGATTTGAACATTCAATTTAAACGTACAAATAAGATCAGTGTGGTCGATTAGTCATAAGCCACGTGATTTAAGTATATTTCTTTTTTTACTGCGATAGATTACACTGCAAGTGCATGACATTTGTTTAAATTGCAATAAATTCTACTATTCAAAATAAAAATTTGACCAAAGTTTATTTACTTCAGCTGAGTTGAGAAGCAGAGTGGCATCGGTATACTTTGATGTTGATGTGCAGATTTAAAAAAAAGATTGGTCAATTGATCTGGGTTGGAAAATAAAAAAAATCTACTTTTGTGGTTCATTTATAGATTATAACGAAATATATAAAATTCTACTGGGTCTAGGTTAGGAAAAAGGGTAAAGCAGGGCTTGTACTTTAGTGATTTCTTTATAAAAAGGTAAAGCAGGGCTTGTACTTTAGTGATTTCTTTATAAAAAGGTAAAGCAGGGCTTGTACTTTAGTGATTTCTTTATAAAAAAGGTAAAGCAGGGCTTGTACTTTAGTGATTTCTTTATAAAAAGGTAAAGCAGGGCTTGTACTTTAGTGATTTCTTTATAAAAAGGTAAAGCAGGGCTTGTACTTTAGTTATTTCTTTATAAAAAGGTAAAGCAGGACTTGTACTTTAGTGATTTCTTTATAAAAAGGTAAAGCAGGGCTTGTACTTTAGTGGTTTCTTTATAGATTTTAAAGAAAGAATAATTGTTCAACTGTATAAACAGGGTAAAATCTGTACATGTGGTTCATTTGGTAGAATTGTAGATTTGAACGAAATAAAGTTCATCTGGGTTGGTAAATAAAAGACAACCAATGCTTCTAGTTCATTTGGTTGATTTATAGATTTGAAAGAAATATAGCTAGTTCAACTGGGTCGGTAAACGAAAGACAATCAGAGCTTCTAGTTCATTTAGTTGATTTATAGATTTGAACTAAATAAATTAAGTTCATCTAAGTCGGTAAACAAGGTCATATCGAGGCTTGCAGTTCACTTGGATATGCAGATTTAAAAGAAATATAGGTAAAAAAAAAAGACAGTCAGAGCTTCTAGTTCATTTGGTTGATTTATAGATTTGAAAGAAATATAGCTAGTTCAACTGGGTCGGTAAACAAAAGACAATCAGAGCTTCTAGTTCATTTAGTTGATTTATAGATTTGAACGAAATATAGCTAGTTCAACTGGGTCGGTAAACAAAAGACAATCAGAGCTTCTAGTTCATTTAGGTGATTTATAGATTTGAACGAAATATAGTTCAGCGGGGTCTATAAGCAGAAGACAATCAGAGCTTCTAGTTCATTTAGTTGATATATAGATTTGAACGAAATATAGTTCAGCGGGGTCGGTAAGCAGAAAACAATCAGGCTTCAGTTTATTTGGTTGATTTCTAGATTTGAACGAAATATAGTTCAACTGGGTCGGAAAACAAAAGACAATCAGAACTTCTAGTTCATTTGGTTGATATATAGATTTGAAAGAAATACAGCTAGTTCAACTGGGTCGGTAAACATTCTAGTTCATTTGCTTAATTTATAGATTTGAATTAAATATAGTTCAGCGGGGTCGGTTTTTAGTTTATGGAAATACAATCACCACTGCAAGTATGAAAATCTGTCGTTTGAAGTGGTACATTATTCTTCTTAAGATATCTGATTAAACTCGTATCGAAAAAATAACTCCCTAATGGAACGTGGAAATTAAGTTAACTTTCGCAAGCATTCTTTAATAAGTTAAAATTTAGATTTTTTGTTCAAGAGTTATTTGTACCTAAAAGTCTTTATTTTTCTGATGCTAGGATGAACTGTAAATTGCCTTTCTTGAAATCTAAATGAACTCGTATTTTGATTTATTTTAAAAATTAAACCCATGTAACGTTAAGTGCATGTAATGGAATTTTCAGATTCATCTTCAAATGATAAGTGTATAGAATTCTAACTGGCGAGATTGAAGTGGATTGTATCTAAAATTATAGCTCATATTTCACCTGCTTCCTGTTGGTTTAGAGATGACATTTTCTACTCCATCAAGGCATTTTTGAAAAATGTCAGCACTGAAACACTTCCATTTCTGTCATGGGTCATGCAAACTAGTTCAGTCTTTGGAATTGAACAATAAATCTGGTCCGTGTGCCGCAGATCTTATACCTTAAATATCCCCATACGGTAAATCGTATTATAGCCGCGCCACATCGGAAAGACATCCTTACTGAACTGCTACGGAAAATTATCTCGGATGCTTAGGTCACCATAATCATGGTATTAGCTTGTAGCCTCACCACGGAATAGAAAATGTCTGTAGACAAGCGCCGTAATATGTCCATGAACGCAATTAAAGTCAAATACAACAGGTCCACAGTTTTTATTAGAAACGTGCTTTGGGAACACAATATGGTCGCATATGCAAAGGTTTGAGTGCGACTATTGTGTAATTTTATGATCCAATTTTTCTCGCGTTTTCTTCACATTTTCCGGCAACCTAGTACAATTTTGCTCGCGTAAGATCGCAAATGGTCGCAGTCCCATGCGATAGGACTATTATTATACTATGTACTTTTATCCATCTTATATGTCAATGTCGATCGATTTGAATTTATTAGCTGGTTAATATTTGTTTTTTTCTTGTATCATTAATTTGTTATGTTAGATACAGTCGTTAAATTGTCCATGTTATATACATCACAGCATGAAAGACAGTTGAAAGAAATTAATCATATTATTTCACATGTCCACAAGACATAATTCGCTGCATGCTCGAACTGTATTTCTGTAAACTACATGTACTGTAACAGTACATTTTCAATTCCAGACTGACCTTAGGTCGGATGCTGCACCTCGTGTACAGAATTGAACTGTGGTTTCTGAAACAGCAATAATTGTTACCTTCCACCACATTCAAGTCGCTAGCCGAACTGCATGTACAAAATTGATGTGGTTTCTAAAGGAATAATTCATTTTTACTTAATATTTTTTTTTACACAATATTTTCGTTTCTGTAAGAAATATTTCCATATTGGCAAGGTTATATTCTTTTGCTAGAGATAACAGTTATGAGCTAAATAATTATATTTGTAGCCGGTGTAATCTAGTCCAATAGGAGTCATGCGTCAATCACGAACATATACTTGACCTTGATCATATGAAACCTCTATTGGTGTCTGTAGCTATCTATTGACTTAAATGTTATCTGGCAATGAAATATATTGATAGATTAATATGATTGATTGTAACACAGTACCAATATCAGTTTAATTAATGCATTGACCTTTTAAAATCTGATGTTTACGATTGATATATTCAGATTGGCATCGAAGAGATACCAAATCATTAGATGTTATTGTATCCAATGGGTAAAGAAATCTTAATATCAACGACTTCACGCTGCCTATCATCCTTAGCTAATTATAGCAAAGTTCCATTTCGAAATATTATATCCTTTTCCATTGCCACAAACGAACTAGACACTCGATATTTAAAAAAACTAAACCCATGCGTAAACTAGAGACCCTGTTTGCTCTAATACCATTGCCCTGGCAAAATTCCTCGGTGTCTATAGTTCAGAGCAGAAAAGCAGGGCATCTTACATCATTTGTTTTGCTCCCTTAGCCCAGAAAAGTATGCTATCTAACAACACGTTACCACAGCGGTCGGTGCCATTTGACTTTCGAAGGACCGTTTTGGAAGATACTCGGTGGAATATTTACTCTTTCGTCTAATTTAGAAGATACAAATTCCATGTGAACGGTTAAGCCAGAGATTGTTTCCTTTGAGACGTGTTTGTATTAGATACTGGTTGCTTCGTTGGATTTTAATTGATGTTTGGAAAGCGTATTTTTATTGAAATGATGTTTGAGTCTGGTCTGGTTTCCTTTGAGAGAAATTATGTATAAAAATTACTCATCTGAATTTTAAACTTTATTAAGAAACATATCATGTTACTTGTTGTTCTTGTATTTCACGAAGAGTTTTTTTACATAAGTGTAATTGTGTCTTCAGATACATTGTTTTATAACTTTTGTAAATGTTTTGTTCAGATGCTTTGCTTCGAAATTTGTAGTTGTTTTCCATGTATATCGCTTTGAAATTTTTTAATTGTTTCTTCAGATGCATTGTTGTCATCTTTATAATTGATTTGTTCAAATACCTTGCTTCGAAATTTGTCTTGGTTTCACGTAATGAAATTTTATAATTGTTTCTTCAGATGCTTTGCTTAGAAATTTGTACGTTTCGTTCAGATACATTGTTTCAACATTTTGTAATTGTTTTCCTGGTACATGTATATTGCTTTGAAATTGTGTAAATCATTTCTTCAGATGCTTTGCTTCGACATCTTTTTTTTCTTGATGTATAGCTTTGAAATTTTGTAATTGTTTCGCTAAGTTACATTTTTCCGATTTTATGTAATTTTGTAATAATTTCTTTACATGCTTTGCTTCGACATTTTGTATTTTTTGTCTTGATGTATTGCTTTGAAATTGTTTTAATTATTCCGCTCAGATACATTGTTTCGACATTGTGTTATTATTTTCTTCGGACGTAATGAAATTTGGTATTTGTTTCTTCAGATGCTTTGCTCAGAAATTTGTCACGTTTTGTTTAGATACATTGATTCGACATTTTGTAATTGTTTCTTCAGATGCTTTGCTTAGAAATTTGCCACGTTTCGTTCAGTCACATAGTTTCGACATTGGTATATTACTTTGAAATTTTGTTATGGTTTCTTCATTTGCTTTGCTTAAAAATTTGTATTTGTATTCCTGATTATTGTTTTAAAATTTTGTAATTGTTTCTTCAGATGTTTTGCTTCGAAAGTTGTCATGTTTTGTTCAAATACATTGCTTCGATACTTCGTTATTACTTTCTCGGGCGTTATGAATTTTGTAATTGTTCCTCCTTGAGAAATTTGTCACGTTTCGACATTTTGTAATTGTTTTCCTGGTATATTGCTTTGGAAGTTTGTTATGGTTTCTTCATTTGCTTTGCTTCAAAATTTGTAATTGTATTCCTGGTATTTTGGTTGGAAATTTTGTAATTGTTTGCTTCCAATTTCAGATACATTACCTTGAAATTGTGTTATTGATTTGTTTATATATTTTGTTTTAAAAAATTGTAATTACTTTATTCAGGTGAATTGTTTAAAATTTATGTAATTGGTTCGTTCATTTACATTGTTTTGATATATCTATAAAAAATCAATACATAAATTCGACATGA
This sequence comes from Lottia gigantea, assembly GCF_000327385.1. NCBI lineage: Eukaryota > Metazoa > Mollusca > Gastropoda > Lottiidae > Lottia > Lottia gigantea. The sequence goes on from NW_008710601.1 coordinate 1,417,931, forward strand.
ACTAATTGTTTTATTTGACAGTATTTCTTCAAATTTTTGGAATTGTTGGGTATACTGAATTTATACATTCAAGATAGTGACGAAGTGAACATTAGGAATTGACCTGTATACTGAACTCTACTAGTTCTTAGTCCATAAACATATATAGGGATAGGGTCCATGCTTGATAATGACAAATATAATTTTCTAAAAATGCCTTTACTGCTTATTAGGATGCCGAACCTTGCACCGCGTAACTCATTAGAGAACATAAACATCAAGAAATATTTATACAACTACTTCAAATAAAAGACGTAATATATGAGTTCTGTTCTTAAAATAGATGAAATAACTTCTCAATTTCTAGCATTTGTGGCTCATTTAAAGTTAATAGGTACATTCTATCACATACATGTAAACGATTGTTGAGACAAGAATGATGGCATATGTTCAGGATTATTTAATGCTATGAATGAAAAATGAGGTTGGGTCAAAGCTATTTAGTTTGAATGAAAAATATGAATGGGTTCATGCAGTCAAGAAGCGTATCAGATAAATGATCCATCACAAGTTAGCTCTTTAGCTTCAAACATCGTTCTGATTCGGTTTAGATGTTAGTATTTAGCATATTACATTTACGATGTTGAAACAAAAATGTGGGTAATATCGTCCATATCACGTTTGGTTTATTGGGCAATAAATACACTAGGTTGGTCCTTAGTTTGTAACTTTTTTATTTTTCTTTGTCTCATCTTTTCAATGTGATCCAATTAATAAAAATATATTTAATAAATATTTTAAACCTACCCGTTCGATTTATTACATAATAATTGTTTACGTTACAGGTAGAATGAAGTAGAGAACCGCTTTATCAGCTATTATAGAATCTAAATCGTTTATTAATTGCATTGTTTGTTATTGATCAGGCATACATATTAAATGTACCAATGAACTATGTGCACTTACAAAGAGTGATGTCAAGATGACAAACTTATTCGCAGAGAAGACAAACCCAATCGCAGTGATGACAAACTCAATCGTACAGATGACAAACCCCATCGAAGAGATTGCAAACCCAATCGCACAGATGACAAACCCAATCGCAGAGATGACAAACCCAATCGCAGAGATGACAGACCCAATCGCACAGCTAACTAACCCAATCGCACAGCTAACTAACCCAGTCGCACCGATGACAAACTCAATCGCACGGATGACAAACCCAATCACACAATTGACAAACCCAATCGCACAGTTGACAAACCCAATCGCACAGATGACAAACCCAATCGCACAGTTGACAAACCCAATCGCACAGATGACAAACCCAATCACACAGATGACAAACCCAATCGCACAGTTGACAAACCCAATCACACAGCTAACTAACCCAATCACACAGTTGACAAACCCAATCGCACTGATGACAAACCCAATCACACAGATGACAAACCCAATCGCACAGATGGCAAACCCCATCGAAGAGATGGCAAACACAATCGCACAAATGACAAACCCAATCGCACAGCTAACTAACCCAATCGCACAGTTGACAAACCCAATCGCACAGATGACAAACCCAATCGCACAGTTGACAAACCCAATCACACAGATGACAAACCCAACCGCACAGATGGCAAACCCCATCGAAGAGATGGCAAACACAATCGCACAAATGACAAACTCAATCGCATAGCTAACTAACCCAATCGCACAGTTGAAAAACCCAATCGCACAGATAACAAACCCAATCGCACAGTTGACAAACCCAATCGCACAGATGGCAAACCCAATCGCACAAATGACAAACCCAATCGCACAGTTGACAAACCCAATCGCACGGTTGACAAGCTCAATCGCACGGTTGACAAACTCAATCGCGCAGTTGACAAACCGAATCAATCGAAGAGATGTAGTCATCCGATGTTCATTAAATCAGTGCTATCAACTGGATTGGATTGGATTCCATTTTTGGAACGTGGTCAACGTCTGACAACTGCGAATTTGCAAACGTCGACTAAATCTAACTATCGAATATATGCGTTCAAACAAAAATTGTTTGCTCTATAGCGGAATTGTTTTTTTCTTCTGTGGACTTTCCCATTGGGATACCGAGTTGACAGCAGAAAGTATACATAACGTTTCGGAACACATGTCTGTCTTTCCAAAACACACAATACCTCTTACATTTTAGCTTGTCAACTTAATCCTCTATTAAATAATTCACTTAGATAATGCCATTTATTTTGTTTCAATTTTCATTTTTCAAATTGAATATGACAGAAGCAGACTCAGATAAAGTTATAAATAACGATATGACTTTTTATACCTTCAATTCTGGATTTAAAAAATCCATTAGTGAATCGAATTTCCACTTCCCTTAAAATTTATGAGTCTGGATATATTTGTACATCATCTTATGACTACTGATCATGTTTGGGGTACATAAAGAGATCAAAATGATGTCAAGTTGCTTTGCACAAAATATATCGATATGCATAGATGTTGTCAGGGACGCATCTGGAAAATGCATGAGAGAGGAGAGCCAAAATCGAGAAGTTTCTTTCCGAAGCGAGGCCGAAAGGGTCGAATCTGCTTGTGTCAGGGCTGTCAGAGGCCCCCAAAAGGAAGCCTAGAGGTATTATTTAGAGGTATTTAATTCCCAGTTCAAAATTTTCGCTGGCCTGAGGGAGACTGGGCATGACCCAATGTTCAACCTCCATTGGATGCTGTTGCTTGCAAGTATCTATTTCATTTGATTCTGTTTTGCATTGGATTAGTTTGATAAACGACATTGGGAACTCTCTAACGATGTAAGATTGGTTTGGTCATGTTCATTGGCTGGTCTGGTCAATTTTGTCTACATATCCCCCGGGTGATTGGGACTATGACTATTTAGAGTCCAAGCTAGCTACTTGTTGAATCGTTCAATCGCGAGCTTCTGGCCAAAGTTTTTCAAATACTGACTTTCGCACAACTGTGCAGTGAAACTGAATATTTTATTCCATATATCAAAAAGGAAAAATCTTTAACATCCGATTCTTTTACCATGGGCTGACAAAACCATTGCAAGCAATCTATAGAAATCGCGATTTTTAAGTCAAAAAAAATTTGCGCAAAATTCTTGATTTTTTTCCAGTTGGAGACGAGTAATTCCGAACAAACCGTGACTCTAAGGTTTTGAATGTGCCGACTGATTAAAACAATTATCACCTATCATTGTCAATCGAATTGAATTTCAACTCAGATGTAAAAAGCTTTACGTCGATTGGGTAAAGAAATTTTCATCCAAAAGAATTTCAGTTTGGACGTTCAAAGTCTGGTTTGAAATCTTAATCTGATTACTGGTAATTACAATTTCCTTTCTATTTTGGTTAAGAAATTTTAAGCTCTCTGTGGTGTCAAATCGTGGGATGGGATAATGTATCGAGCCTCTTTAAGTGTATTACAGGCTGGACTGAAGATTAGGCCAATACTGCTGTCCTGTGTCACCCCTCCCAATATGTCTGTGGGGAGGTGGGGGGAACTGCAAGGCTGAACAATTCAGGGTATCAAATCAACGTATGCAGGGACCAAACTCTGGACCTCTGGGTCTAACTCGTAGCATAACCCCGGCTCTCATACAGTGCCGGAGCCAGTTTTATGTCCGAGGGATTGCCCGAATTTATAACCTAGTTATGAGATTTTTGCTCGAAGAACTTGTTTTCGTGGCTGAGAGGGGAACTCGGCTGCCCCCTCTGCCACCCCCATTGATTCCGCCACTGTTCTCATAAAAAAGTTTCAAGGCTAAATATTCCACTGATAATAACTCTTCATTCTTACATTGTTAATAATTATTTCAAATTAGACTGTCTGTTGGAAATTATGACTTGTACTTTTATACAAATTTACCTTACATTGCATATACCCTATATTATAAGACAAGATGTAAGTGAACAAATACGTCGTCAAATGCCAATTATCTCTGAAAATCTCTTTACATAAATATTTAACAACAAAAGAGAGGACCTTAAATTAAAAACTAACCACAAGTTATCTTAAAGTGCACACAAATACCATTTGATGGATTTTTTAAGTAATACCACGTAACATTTTAACCCATTAACATCGTGGATGCCATTAAAAGATGAATAGACATCCTGAAAAAAAAATACACTCCGCCTACCTTTTTGACCGATATGGAAATTAGATTAAGTATGTTTCCTTTCTAATTAGGCACCAATATCTCAAAATATAACTAAAAACTATTCATTTTGTCAGTAATGGAGTTAATGAATGTCCACCAAAGGAAAGACTGGCTTTCTATTCTTGTTTGTCTTGAATACAAGAATACATTTGATGGAACATCAAAGACCTAGAATGCGACATTAAAAAGAAGACAGAGAGCAAAACCTTTGGTTTGATTCTAGTTATCACAATGCTTTCAATTCGATGTAGATTGCTGATGATATAATCACATGCTCTTAAAAAGCCGTCCTCTGTTTGCGATGCAATATAACTAATGACCAATTAATTACGCCAAGCTTTGATCGGTTAAAGTAAAGTACCAAATCACAACCATAAACGTAAACTCATTTGGCCTTTCAGAAATCTGAGAAATAAGATGGTCATTACTTGTAGGTCCAAAGAACATAAGTAAAGTCTTCACATGTAAGTTCTATTATTTGAAGAACTAGACATATTTAGTCGTAGGTAGGCCTACTTGTTTTCGGATGTGGCAATAAATTAAGGACCCGAATTCTGGAGGTTGGCCAAATGATAGATTTCTCAACAGGAAATCGAAAGAGAGTAGGCAAATGCCTCTGATTGCACACTTCATGGCATTTCCTTTATTTGCCAAATTTGGAATAGAAAAATGGGATGTAAAATCTGATTTCATTTAATTTTCTGTACGTGATTGAGCGTTTTTTTATTTTTTTTTTCCGCACTCGTCAAAGTAATCCAGTACGACATATATTTTGTTTCAGCAATTGCCAAAGTAATTTAATATTTATGTATTTGATTGTATTAACATTGATATCCTGTGATATATAGACAAACTTTCGTGTTAATATACACTGGGTATATAAATAAACAGTAAATAATTAACGTATTGTCTGTTCTGGTTATCCTTTAATATTTCTGTTCATCCCATGATCAATATTAATACTCCCTTTCTTTATTACAGATTATCACCTAGAAGACTGAAACTTACAGAAGGAAGTCATTTTGTCTCGTCGTCTACTCTCTTTTTGGATAGTTGGATTTTATTGGTTCATGACCTTCGAAGTCCATTCGGATATGATACCGCTTCTGTTCTTTTTTCAGAAACTGACTCGCAAAATCGCAGAAGAATGAATTCGATGCACGTCAGAATTTTTTTGTAGTCGGAAATATATTGCCTAAACCCAGTGGCGGCGGTGAGCAGTTCAAACAATCGTCCAAATCACACGAAAATAGCAAGTAAATAGGAACACCAAACTGAACAGAATTTAGAGTTCGAATAAGTAACCCTTATTTAGGGAAATTAACTTATGTTTTTGAATGGCGGAGGAGTGAACTCAGTAAACGTTAAAATTTGTTGCTGTTATTGTCGCAAATACATCGGAATACACCCTGTGGCTGCGTTAAGTGGGGCAAATTTACATCCATGTTCCAAATCAAAAGAACATAACAAGTAAATACGAACACCAAACTGAACAGAATTCAGAGTTCGGATAAGCAACCGCTTCTGTTATTTAAAAATTAACTTATATTTTCGAGTTGTGCAGAGTGAATTTGGTGACCGTTAAAAGTTGTTGCGGCTGTAGACGCAAATGACTCGGTCACTGCGCCAGTGATAAAGATTTACACCCATCGTCCATATCACGAGAAAATAACAAGTAAATACGAACAGAATTCAGAAAACGTATTTGGAATCCATGAAGGTCAAAGACTAAGTGGAATGTGATCTGGAAAATCTATGACTGTGTGAAATAAAGGTATAAAGCTATGAATGATAATTGACTTGAAGATCCCAAGAGATTTAGATAGAGTATAAAAACAGTATTGAGAAGTAAAGGTCTTGTTTGTATCATAATAATACATGTTCGAGATACAATCTGACTCGGTCTCTCTATTTCAGTTATCCTTTGCTGGTTCTCATATGAACTATGTTTTTGACACGGTGATTTATGGCAAAATATTTTTAAGTAAAATTTTGAAATTTCGAGCGGCATGGCTTTAAATATTTAAAAGGATCAATACAAGTGTTTCCACTAACATTCTTCAGTTTGGATTTGCTTTCAGTTATTTATTATGTGTGAATGAGTGCACCATTTTCAACAGCATTTTCTACATCTACAAATTTTGATTTCGGTGCTTTGTAATCGGATCTTGCATGTGTAGTTATCTCCAATCAAGCTGCTCATATTGAAGAACATTCATAAGAGCATAAGATATTATAATTTTTCCATCTGGTCTTACTTGACCACTCCAGCAAAGTTTATCATTAGGAACTGATGAAGCAAGGGATTTATCGATTGTTTTGAAATATATGAGAATATTGTAACACAAATTTAGCGTAAAGAATAAAATATCAATAACATAATATACCATATATACCATAATGACAGGGTGAAATGAAAATAGAAAAACCTATCATATTTAATGTGATTATCAGACTTGGTGATTTATTTTCATCAGATCATCTCAAAATCATATTTACCAACGATTGATTTATTATTGTAACGTTCGTTCTACAGATTCGTGTGGTTATATGCCTTTGTTGCACGCTTCGTGCTTTCTCGGCATTAGCGATTCTGAAAATGGTTTTACAATAACTCTTTATAGTTCAGATGAACATTACAAAAAAGAAAGGTGATTTTAGAGAATATTCATGCAAATTTTTTAGATTTTGAATCTTTGTGATATATTGTAAACTCACTTGGGTGTCTTGTATCGATACAAGTTTCTACTGGCTTCAAGTTAAGATTATAGGAGTATAACAAACAATAAATATACAGTATATACAAATATCTAAGAAACGCTACTGATATACTTCAGATATATATGATTATATAACAGTGAATATTCACGAATAACGATGCGAATTTTTCCGATGTTATGTTATGTGATATCATGTAAACTCACTTGGGTGTCTTGTATCGATACAAGTTTTTTCTGACTTCAAGTTAAGATTATAGGAATATAACAAACACTATATATACAGTATATACAAATATCTAAGAAACACTGTTGATATACTTCAGATATATGTGAATATATAACAGTATATAAGAATTTAGTATTTAAACAATATTGCATATCGTTAGCGTGGACATTGAATAACCTTGATGTTAACTAGCTTTTAGGTCTGCTGTCCAGGTGCTAAGATCATTATGTTCCATATGTAATTACTTTTCCGGTATCGCTCCATTTAACCGTCAATATTAATAGACGAGAAAGTCTTCTCGTGCCATCGTCATTGTGAGTAAAGCAAAATGAAGTGGAATGGCAGATTAGTCTTAGAGAAAACTAGACGATCACTCGATACGCCTTTAATGCCGTTATCTTTCAACTGAGAATACACATGGAATTTATAAGGTGGCTCTTAAAAACTGAAGACAGCTCATTGAAAGATACTTCTCAACTCCAGTTGAAATAATTGTATGATCAGGTGTAACAATGTTTTTTTGCGGAGAAAATCGAAAATAACAGAAGTTTTCACTTGGAATTTATGTGTGAAATCAACCGAGTGAAATAATATTTTAGAGTTTTTTTTAAAGCCAGGTATCAAAGGAGATAAATACTTGTACATTTGAACACGTTGAGCAATTGGAATTTAATGAGGTATCATTAATTCGTAGTTTAATTTTGTGGCAATACGCTTGGGTAACTTTTTATACTGATGCATAATTTACACATTTGAACTGAATTTGCCATTAACCGGGTTGAAAATCGATTTTCATGTGACGTGATATAAAATAGTATGCATCAATACAGAAGACATCATACATATCCAGAATAGGATAGTTTTTTATGGTCGCATTATTCTGCCACTTGAAAATAATTTTGGGTTATTTTGTCATTTGACTTAAACTGTGACTATTGCTAAGCGTGTTAATTGTGATACAAATTTTAAAAATTTGCAATAGTGATAAGGAGTATACGTTGGTCGCCGAAAAAAATTTAAGAAAATTGCTACTTTTGTACAAAAAACATAACGCCAGTAATTTGCATCTCTTGTGACCATAGAAACGAAAGAATAATATATCAGAGACTATTGATTTTATTAATGTGATTAGAGAATCTTATCCGTTACGATCTATATTGTGAACTAATTACTGATTGCTAAAGTTTTGGAACAGTTAATTTCACGGAATTCATAAACTGCAAGGTAAGAACATCTCTTTTCTCAAACCTAAATTACCATTAACTTTAGGAATGCAGGTATTTTATATTTCTTTTCGTTTCTTTGAGAACTTGTTACAACGTACTTCAACTTTTTAATTGAACAGTCGACATCATTTGAATTTCTTCTTTTTCCTCGAGGGCACTGAATACCTACCCACAATCTAGCTGAATCTTTTGCCAACTTTTGTGATACACTTTCGTTTTTGGTTTTGTTTTATTTTTGCATGTAAAGGTGTAACATTGAGATCTACCGGTTACTGAATATCATTAATTCAATTCTAGACAATGATATATTTGATTAACGCGACGGGGGAGGGGAGTTTTTCATATCAAAGTATATTAATATATTTCATACTTCGTTGAACAATATTTATTGCAATATAGTATGCATGATTTATAACATAATAGAATATAATATAACCCATCCATAAACAATCACATCGTTATGTAAGTCATGGTTGGTGGTACAAGAAATGGAATGTGGGTGTCAGTATACAGAATTATTTAACTTGTAACAAGGAAACATACAAGTTAAATAATATATTAGTTCAGTGTAGACACACGTTTGGGTTCCTTCCCAGCTGATATGTATGAACAGTATTAAGGCACAGATTAATATAGTCGAGTGGTCTTTTCAAATGTTGCTCTAAATTGTAAGGTCAATATCGCCTCTTGTTATGCATAATATTGTATTAGAAGTTTAGATTAGACATGTAGGTCCTATTCGTTTTTAGTACATTAAGCAGTGAAAGTTCATAAGCATGGCGTTTTTTTCATGTTTTTTTTTTCAAATTTTCAATGATATTTATCAGAGGCTGCTCATCCAGCTGTATCAAACTATTATTTTCAAGTAGACATATGCTATTTATAAAAACGTGTTGTTTGGACACGTATAGCCAAAAAATATGCCAACCTTTCGAGGCCATGCATACGCTTCGGTATTCGTTCGTATCTTAACTGGATCTGTGGTTTTGTGATGTATATAGCTCTGAATTTTTTCAAGATATTTACCAACACGATGTTTTGTACATCAGTGCTTGTCGCCAATGCCTTAATATCAACACGCTGTAGAACTTGGTGGCAAACCTTAATCTCGGCTTTGGAACTAAATCAAATTATGGCAATTATATAGTTCAATGGACATCTGCTGATTGCCGAGTGTCTGTTTTCCATCTTAAGGTGCAATATTAATAAAGACTCATATTGTGTTGTCTTTGCTGATTATGTGCTTCATTATACCCACTGCGTAACATAATCATTTTGTGACACCTAATCGTGAAGAAAATATTTGTTAGAAAAATTCTTCAATAACTGAACGTGTGAATATGTGTTAAAATTGGATATTTTTCGTCCTACTGTCTCCACGATTCTGGTTACTCTTTCATCACTTATTTTTAGCAAACTTGTTAACAGTTAAACGGGCTTTACATGTTCATGGAAACAAAACAAAAACGAGCTTGAACTGTTAATGACTTTCCTACGCCTCATATACAGCAAATAACTTGTGTTTAAATATGAATGTGAAAACCAACAAATTTGAATGAGATGACGAGATGAGACAGATATATTCTTATGAATAATACATTTTTTCAAAAAATGAATAATTTTAGAATATCTTTCAATCAAGGTTTGCCAGATAGTTCGTGCGATTTGTGTCGGAGTTCATGCTTGACGTTATGATTTCCTCTGGAACACGGATTTCTGCTTCCATGGTTTCAGCCTGTTACCAATCTACATTATGTTACAAATTATAATAAACTATTCAGGTCGTTATATACCAAAAACGACACGACACTGCAAAAATTAGAAACGATATAAACAATTTGGGTATTATTCACATGTCGATTAATCTTGTGCAGTGATGTGTCGTTTTTGGTGTATAAAGGCCTTTGTTCATACAATGAACTTCCTTGAATCTAGAAACTTAATCTTTCTAACGTTGTATAATACTCACCGTGGGAAAAGTCTTCAATACATTTTAATGTCTGTTTGGTGCTTTTTTTCTAATCTGTTCTAATTTTCAGCCTTCAGCTTTACCGCTCTTCTTGTTTCTTGTTTCTTGTTTGAATTTTGCGTTCAATGTTATTGATGGTTTTCAACCATTGGGTTGATTTAGAGATTTGCAATTATTGAGCAGATATCATTGATGTGCCCTGTAAATAGGTGAAAGCACATATTCTTTCTGTGGACACTCAGCTTTAGGTTAAACCTCTTGTATTGAATATAAGCCCTTTTTATAAAAGCTTGACCCGTCAAACTTTCACTTCCTTGGTTGTTATATCCGGATATGACGTCATCAAGGTATAGTATGTGACGATATTATAGTATATCTCTTTTGTGTTGTTTTGTCGGGATAATATGCGTACTGCCTACATCAACATCAACATAGAATTCCCAGTAACAAGCAGTTATTTTATGTAACCTGTCATTTCACTAGATGTATTGCAACTACAAGTGTAATGCATTTTCTTAAGGGTGCTCTCTGACTAAAATCGTGAGAAATACCTTTCTCCGGATATCTGAAGAAAGCGAAAACTTACGAAGGTCGCATACAGAATAATTACAGAAATTTATCTTAAAGAAAAGCAGGTCATGATATTTCCAGCAGATGACAGGTCGAGGAAATACACTAATGGCATCTAATACCGAAATACTATGCTGATTACTTCAGACAACAATTCATAGTCATTGATAGACTGCAATTTCGAAATAATGATTATTTCGCAATATTGTGTTTTGACCATGAAATCGCCGAATACTATGTGACTATTATAATATAATAATGTGGCAAAACAGTGGCATACAAATGATCATGTGTTTAAGCCACGAATATACAGTAGAAAATAAAACAAGTGAACACATGCGGACACGATTCCTTTCTACTGTTTTCTGCTGTATCGATGATAGACTGCAATTTCGAAATAATGATTATTTCGCAATAGTGTGTTTTGACCATGAAATCGCCGAATACTATGTGACTATTATAATATAATAATGTGGCAAAACAGTGGCATACAAATCATCATGTGCTTAAGCCACGAATATACAGTAGAATATAAAACAAGTGAACACATGCGGACACGATTCCTTTCTACTGTTTTCTGCTGTATCGATAATTCCGCATCGTACACCGCACCGTACATTGCTATTCTCGATTTTGAAAACCAACAAAGTTAACTAATAGATAAGAGAAAATAAGTCTAACATAGAGTAATATCTAAGATTCAAGTATTCCATATGAAGAATATATAATTTTCGCAAAATACCAGATACATTTCTTATCTAAATATACAACTCGACAATCAATAATATGTCTGTATCCACTCTTCTACCATGCATGTTGGGCAATTGCATATATGCAAAAAAAAAAACACTTGGGTCTTTTAGAGATTTTGCAGTCGCATGTATGACGGGTGTGGCGCCAGACAGTGTATGATTACTCTTCTGGACACATGATACCACTCTTCATTATCAAAATACTTACTCACTTATGATTGATATACATCCCCAAAAGTTCATTAGCTGCTACCAATGTTTCGCCAAAATGTTGTTTTGGATTTCTGAGTTTGTTTTGCGGTTCGATTCGTCAGAGCTTGGTTTATTTATGTACAATTTTGCAATTAGGCAAATAAATAAATAGACTAAAAGATGATTTAAACGAAAACTGTTTTCTTAACTAGAAATACACATACACGTATTCAGTTTTGTCAGTGTTGGCAGATCGAGAACTACTACACAAATACGTGCATTAATTGATCTTGCATATTTGTCAGTGAAAGACATTTCTGAAAATATCGAAAACTTGAAATCCGCGAACATGGTGGCCAGAAAAACGTTCTTACTGCGCTGCTACTGCGATGGAAAATTGGCACAGAACGTGTAAAGGTCGTTGTGAGGACACGCTAGGCATGGTCGTGTAATTGTCGCCATTGTCGGCACTATTCGTCGAGTCACTGCGTTTATTTTGGACATTTTTAACACAAACGCCAATGCTTGAAGATCTGTTCTACAACCCGTGGAAAGCACCATCGGATCTAGAAGATCCTCAGACAAGCGTTATAACAGCTTCTTGGCGGTATAAAAGCCCGGCAAAGACGCTGCAAAAACCTAAGAACACAATATGGTCGCATAACTCGCTTAATGGGGTCGAGTGTTCTAAAGTATTTTTTTTCTTCGCTTTCCTTCAGTTTTGACCGCGACTAGTACATGTCCAGTCGCTGTAAGATCGCCAAATGGTCACAGCCCGATATGACGGGTCTATAAGTTTTAAAATCATTAATAATCTTTTATATTGAAACGATCACGATCATGTTTATAGATATATTTCTTGTAAATTCCTGAAAAAAATTTGTATTTGAAGAGATAATATCATGAACAGTTGGATTACTAATATAAAAATTGTCGATGATGAGTTAAAAGATATATTTGCTTTGAAACGTGCAGAAACGCATGTAAACACGCCCTAACAATTATAACAGCAAGTATTGTTTACTAGGTTTACACTTTATTGAAAGAAATATTCCTATATCTTTCTTCGTAATAATTCAATATTTACAATGATTAAAGGCAAAGAAGCGGTTTCAATTGACCCTGTATACCTTTGAACATGTATTAAATGCAATCAAAATGCAGTTTAAATCAACTTTATGTTCATTATCAGTGTAAAGGTGGCCATATTAATTGATATATTAAAACATTCTTGAGCAATCTATCTGATCGAATGCACCAACGTAAGGTCATGCAGTCGATTATTCGCATATAATGTGGCTTTATGGAACATTGAACGTTTGTACTGAAAAAACATCATGCAATCAAATGTGGCGTTTTTTGAACACTGATCCTTTGTACTGTAATAAGGCCATGTAGTCAAATATTCCCATCTACTTTGGATTTTTGGAACATTAGTCTGCATTTGGAAATGCCATGCATTCAAATGTGAACTTTTGAAACATTAAACGATCGATCGGGATAAACTCGTGCCGTCAAATTGGCCGTGTGTACTGAAATACGGTGAAAATTTGTACTGATATACGGCTGTGCAGTAGAATTTGTCCTAATAATGTGGGTTTTTGAAATGTGTGCAGTGAAATCCTCCATTCCGTGTTTGAACGCCAGGACAAAACTAATATAATATCTATCCAAATGCAATTTTGGAACCTTGAATGCTGCATTTATAGGCAGTAGGTACATTAATTAATCACAAGCAGATAGACCTATCCATATTGCAAGCCAGAAGACAAAGCCAAAATGGGTATAAAATAAGTTCAATAGCCATCCCAGATCGTTCAAGATAGATAGGTCATCACGAAAAATATATAATTTTAAAGACATTCTCCAAGTTACTCAGAAAACGTATTGTCCGCGACAAAAGTGAAGAATTTCCATGGATTAACTGTGATCTCAGCAAAGTAAAGTTAGAAACATTGGCATAAAATTATTGCTTCATATAAAATCATCAACCACTCCTTCGAGAATAGTTTGTTAAGGATTACTCATCTCGACACATATTTCATCGATTTTCGTCTGAAGCAATGTTAAAATTTGAATTTTTTCGATCGAATTGCGGAAGATCAATATTATTTTACTCTTAATAACCCGTTTATAATGGTATTGTTTTTATAATGATGACTACAATTCAAGACTAAAACTAATATATTTTCCTTCTGCTACATTTCTTCGACCGAGATCTTCTTTTTGTATTCTTGAGTTTCCTGTCTCTTTTTTTTCATTTTCTCGCCTCAGCTAAGAAGATTTCTTATCACGTTATGCTTTCAATTAAAGGTATACTACCTCTTAGGATGACCAAACAATTGAAATTTTTAAACTTGGCCAAAATGAGTCTTTGTTCATCAGTGGACTTACCTGGTGTCCTAACTATACAACATAATCCAATAAATCCATAAAATTAAGTAATAATTCATTAAACTTAAAATTATTTAGTTTAATAGATATATCGCCTTATATAGAGATTCTATTCTTTAGTCATGGTACCTGGTAAGTCCAACTGATGAATATAAACACTTATTGACCAGGTTTTGGAATTTCAATTTTATGTCCATTCTAAGAGGTTGTAGCCCTTTAAATACTGAATGTTTTGTCATTCCAATGCTGTTGTTAAAGAAATCATTAGTATTCTAGGAGGTAATCCCTGCGTCCTTATTAACCTACAACTTGAAGACAATTATTTGTTCCAATCAAGACGTGTAGGTCAACCAACCTTCCATGAAATGGGAATTATAATGAATGGAAATGGAAATCATTATGCATATAATTTGTTTACTTCCTTCTAGTTTGTTGTATTTGTTGAATGCGTGAGTAACTTGCCCAGATTTTTAAATGAACTGAATTTTACTTCCTAGTTTTCTGCTCTACAGTGACGGGTGCCACTTTCCCTAAACTGGGGGTACAGAAAGGGTGAAGACTGACTAAGAGGGACAGATTCGATATTTTTCAGGGGTAAATTTGAGTATAATTATGTAAATCGTCTTCAGAAGTACTACACATGTATGAATATCACTTTCTCTTTTTTAAATATGTCTTTTCTATACAAGACAGAGTCTAAAGAAAAGACGAGTCGTCATGTCAACTTTCAAAATTTATTAATTTCGGACACACATGGATTGAAGGATCACATTTCGACGGTAAACTATGAACACTATTATTGATTAGCTCAGTGAAATAAAAATCAGTTTCTGAGACTTAAGTACGATTGTCAAAACGGGTGACGAACCTGTCCCTAGCAATCGCTGGAACCAATAACTGATACGTCACAAGACACAAGTGCAACACAGTGACATGCATATAATATAACCACTTTTTTGCATATCTGTTAAGATTCTTTGCCTGTGGGTTAAATAGTGTCATTAAATTCTAATCGCACGGTACGTTATTGGCAATAATACATACATTCTCTTCTATTTCTGACTGAAGTTTTTCCAATTAGAAAGACTAGACAGATTTATAATTCCAAATAAATGAATTGCTTTTAGCTAGAGTGTGTTGCGCGATTAAGGTTTCAAATTCCAGATCTAGTATTACAGCCTATCAAACTTGTTGAATTTATGAATAGGTACTAATGAGTATGAAAATTGCGATTTGCACTTTAACGGATTATCAGTGTCCTTAAAGTATGACATTTTGTATCAAGTTCATGGACTTTGGACTAGGTGGCTAATTCCGCTAATAGAAAATAAATTCCAAATTGATCTTTGCAGATTGCGCGGTAACTATAGTTGAAGCCTTAATAGCTAATCGTAAGCGCCAAAGTGGGTGGTCCATAATAAAAAAATCTATAACGTTTCGAGAATTTTAATGAATTATCAAAGCTAATACCAAAATATTTTTTCCACAATAATACATAAATATCAGACATCTGTCCATCGTTTGAATGAATTTGAAATGCCAGCCGTTTGTAAACTTCCTTATCAACAATATAACATCCAAAGTAATTCCATTAATTTCAACTTTTGAATTGAGCAAATGCTAATCGTGGCAACTATTTTAGGACAAACCACCCAAAACACCATGTAGCCATCTCAATAGCTGCAGCTCATGAATGTGGTTTAAGAATCCTTCCACATTGCCGCTGGTGAAGACTGTTAAGGGTCACCTGACAAAAGAATGGTTTGATTCTGCGTTGCGCATTTAAAAATGTCCTTGATCACAAAAATATCTCTTTGTTGAATAATTAAAATTCAAATATATTATTTCTTCGTCAGAAGATTTGAGCTGCTCTTTCGACGAAATACTATCAATTTTCAAAAAAGAAATTGCATTGAAATTAGTAGACTATTGTCTTTCAACAGCACAAAGCAATTACTTCTTTTTAACAACGTTAAGATCTGCATTCACATATCATAGTAATACTTTACGGCATAACTGAATGGTGTTTATTGCAGGAAACCACAGGCACAACTGTAGGTAAATTAAGAGTTAACGCCTAGCGTATGTTTTCTATTTATCATAATTAGGATCAGAGACTTGTCATCATTGACTTTTAACATTCCCCATTAATATATTATGTGTTAATATAATACATAAAAACACGTGTATTATCTGTGCGTACATACATTACCAATACATACTATCTAATAGCAGATACTTATCAATTAAAGGGTTAAACCTTTCTAGAGAATATCAGGCGAGGGGCCGAGCAGTGACACATTGTTCACTATGTAAAATGGGGGGGGGGGGGATCAAGTGGAGCAAGCATCATTTCTGGGGGGGGGGGGTCATCTTTCTGCCCCCCAGTAGAAACGCCACTGTGGTGACAGTTTATCTTGCACCAAACCATTATGAATTAAATAACGGTCGTTTCCAATTGCATAATGACCTTTTCCATGCAATCCAACTTTTTTATATTTTTTATTTTAATCCCTAGGTGGAAGATGATCATATTAAATTTCTACATCATCGGGGTCTCGAATTTTATGCTACTACAATGTAAACTTATACATACGTATTACACATGAAACGGTACTACTTCGACCCCGTTTCTCAAATATTCCTAAGACCGAATTTACTCGTTCTTTTGACGTTATCAAATCTTTAATTTATAATGTTTACGATATTTTAAGAAACAGGGTTCTGTTTCGATCCGTACCTACATACCAAAGAACGTATCAATGTTATGTCAAAGGTCTACAATGCCTCTAGATTAACACTTGCATAACCACAAAAATTAACGAAGACTGAGATAGTTGCATTATGACCCTCATTGCAGATTTGTTCATGGTGGACCAATAAAAAATCAAAAGAAACAAAAGCTCTCAGTAGTGGTGACCAATACTGTAATTGTAATTATTCAAAAGAAAATGAGGATTTTCGGTTAAAATAGCTTGGTCTTTTTCTAATGCAAAATAAACGAGATTTTTATGTTGTTCAGGTGGCCATAATGATTTGAAGGCGCTTAAATACTAAATTCGTGATAAATGGCTTCTCACCTTAACCCAGCTGTTTAAGTTATAGACAAGAAGATAGTATAATATAAATAATGGTTTTAGATCATCATTCTATGATTGCCTCAACATTGGTACTTAGTTCATTATGGGTTACATATGATAACATCGTTTGGTTCTCAATGTATCTCTCGTACTCTTTTTCTGTAACAAAATGTAAAGCGCATTTCATTGAAGAAATTCTGTTTTTTGCCTTCAGAAAACTTGAGAGTTTATCTTTCCTTTACCTAGCTTGACATCATTTTGTAGCATGTATGTTTGACAATACAGCGATTGCATCCTAGTAAAACAGCCAATCAGATTATTCGATAAAAAGACCTTTAATGGCTGCGCGCTTAACTTCTAGTATACAATCGTACAATCCAATCAAATTGCTTAAAAACTTCCGCGATACCATGTGCCTAATGAAGTCAAGGTATTATAATGAGTAAGCCCTTGATATTCTGAAGATGCAGCTTGATATGCCTAGTTACTGGTCATTTACCTTGTAGCGTCCTTGCATGATAACAGCATTTACGTGTGTTTCATCTCACAGTACTATAGCCCGATAGAGACGAAGCCATTTTGAACTGATACTTTTTGGTAGACGATCATCTTTCACATACTTTCAGACAACAGACAAAAATAACATATGATCTCAATGATCTACTTCCACATGAGGACAAACAGTCCAGACCATTTATTTACTTCTTTATGATCCCAAGGGACATGGTTCTATTTAAGATTTATCGTTAAATTGATATGTGACCTTTGAATCCTGTCATTAAGTGTCTATGTGAATAGATGGAGGTTTCGATGTAGACATACTGAAACTACTTTTTTCATCGGCCATCCGATGATTACCATATGTTGATCATGACCTTCGTATCGCTTTCGAAGTTATCGATTTTCTCATCAGTCTTTAAATATTTAATATATAATATATAATATATTAATATTTAAATATTCATATCTTGTCCGGTGGGAGTTACCTTTTGACAAACATGTGATGTTCTTAGATGTATATATCATTTTCACTACTTCAATATTTCTAAATCTTTCTTCGTCACTTAAAGAGCCATGTGTACCATTCGTTTGACCAATCGCACTAAGTCCCAGAAACGGGATTTTTTTAGATTAGCTAATCAGTAAAAGACTACCTTCGCAATTTAAGCCTTCAAATTCAAGTGTACACAGAATTATCTGCGTTTAAAAGTTAAAAAAAGACAACTTATATAGAAATAGAAAGTTTAATTCCTAGCTTGAGGTATTTTTGAAGGAATTATACGATTTTCGTACGGTTCTAGTACTTCAATTTATACGCATTCAAGACCTAAATCAATCCCCGAAAATGGCACATCTGTCCCTTAAGGTCATCTAAGAGTTAAAAGTTACCTTTTATTATGAAATACTTACTCACTTATGATTGATATACTTCCTCATGTGAAAAGTTCATTAGCTGCAACCAATGTTTTGCCAATATGTTGTTTTGGATTTCGGTTCATATGGTTAGTACCCGGTTTATTTATTTCAAAAGATTTTATATATCGCCCCTCATCAGGGCTTCTTGTATAGAAATGAGTTAATATTTCCCAACGTTTGATTTTCCAACGGAATAATATTCAAAGTAACCTACATGAAAGAGAATTATCGATTATATATCTTACATGTACAGTACAGAACATCGTTAAAGTAATATTAATTGCAGTCTTAATTGACTCAATTTATTCCATCCGAATGGGATTCTTATTCCCAGTAAATTCAAAATCTTTCAAATGTATCCGGAATTGAACGTCTGGCCACATTACCGGTGCTGTGACATGCATTTCCTTTATGTTATAGATCTGGTAACTGGACATAAGGATTAAGATAAATGTAATGTAAATTCTTTTACGTATAAATAAATTAACTGTAAGAATAGATATCTTTATTTCCTCCAATAATGGAGATTTACAAGAACATACAGAAGTAGCATTACATTGACGAAACAATCCGAACTGCAAAACGAAACCCGAATTCCAAACGACATATTGGCGGAACTTTACTGGCAGTTAAAGCAGCAGTATATTACTACAAAATAGTAATCAAATGGGTATACTGAACTAAGGTTGATAAAGGGGGAGGTGGGTTGAGACTACAGACAGTATTCTCATAACGGGGCTTGCCAAAACGTGTTCCTGACTACCGCTAATCGACTTTTGTCAAAAACAATTAGTTTGACGGTACTGTTATTTCAAAGGAATATGTACAAGTCAAGGCGTCTATATCTGTTTGTTTAATAAAAAAAAATAAAATCCATTGAATTGTTACAAATCGATTTCCCATGACATCATTTTTGAAGAATGCGAAAAATAAAAAATAAAAGCTGCTTATTATGAGTCAATAAACCTCATATTGATTTTACATGAGCAAATTCTTTCTTCTTGCTTATCACAAAGAAAAATTATTCATACTAGGTTGATATTATTTCCTATTTGTTAACTGACTGCATTTATTTTCTGTTTATCTTACATAACAGAAAATGTTTCGCAGTTATCATATTAGATAACATCTGTTTATCATGCAGAATAACGCATTTTTCTTGTTGATCATGAAGCAAACCATCATACATTTGTTCTGTTTATCATACATAATATAAAATATTTGCTGTTTATCATATTACACTACCGCACATATATGTGTTCTGTTTATCATAACAGAAAATGATTCAAGGTTTATCATACTAAAATGATGAGCATTTTCTGTTTATCACATAATATAACATATTCATATGTTACAAATATGTTTCTATCATTAATAAACTGCATACACATTTTATACACTGTTTATCATTTACATTTACTAACTGTATATATATGACATATAAACACATTGTGTACAATTTATCATGCAGAATATAAAATTAATTGCGTTTATCATATTAACATGTGTTCAGTTTACCATGCATAATAGAAAATATATTATTAATATGTGTTCTATTTATCATGCATAAAAGAAACTATATTGTATTTATCATATTAACTAACTGTATGTACATGTGTTCTGTTTTCCATTAAAATAATGTTGTGTTTAGCATATAAGCATGTGATTAGTTTATAATTCATAACAGAAACTTTATTGTGTTTATCATATTAACTAACCGCATGTATATATATTTATCATACATAAAATATGTTTCTTGTTTAGCATATTCATTAACTGTATTTACACGTGTTCAGTTTACAATGCATAAAAGAAACTATATTGTGTTTATCATATTAACTAGCTGTATATACACGTGTTTATAATGCATAGTTAAAAATGTATTGTGTTTATCATATTAACTAACTGTATATACAAGTGTTCCGTTTACAATGCATAATAGAAATATATTATGTTATCATTATTAACATGTGTTTGTTTGTTTACAATGCATAATAAAAAATAAATTGTTTATCATATTGACAAACGTCACAAACTGTATATTATATATGTGTTCTGTTTACAATGCATAATGAAAAATAAATTGAGATTATCATAGTAACTAACTTTATATACAGGTTTATCCTACATAATAAAGTATAATAACTTTTTTTATGATATTTACTAACAGCACACACATGTGTTCTGTTCATCATACACGACATAACACATATCATGTTAATCAAATTTAAATGAGGTTGGTATCTGCACTTTTAGTAAGAATTTGTACTTCATGTTCGTTCACACCTGCGATAAAATGTGGCGACAGATAGCGCGGCTATTTAAATATTCGGTTAAGGACTGTCCTGTTTACGATAAATGTAATAGCTAGAGCATTCTAGTACTTTGACATAAATCAAAGATTTCCATTGATGATAAAGGCATAAATGTACTTAACGACTTTATGTTGTTATTATTTCTACAATAACATAACCGAATTATTACCGAGTTTTGACAAAGGGATGATAATGTGGGATGATCTAAATTGGTAGTTACGTAGTACTCTGACAAAAGGAAATAATCACAAGTGGTAAATTCACGTTTATGGATATCATCATTGCTCAGAGAGCATGACACTAACTTGCTAGCCCAGACCGCGGTCCCGAAATGATTCCAAAATGGGTCGAAAAATGCCTTCGGATTTTCTAATCTGTTTCCCTTAGTTATGTAGGTCGGAGGGGCCGAAATGAAAAAGCTTAAGTCGCTTTGATGGAAACACCGTGCCCCATGTTCTACAAATCGTGGAAATTCGAGATGCCCAGAAAGTTGAAATAGAAAATGAGTAGGCTTAATCGCTTTAACAAAATATCCCTCATTACACACTGTATGGCGAAGAGCAGGAGGGTCATATAATCTGTTGACATCAGCAAGCATTACCCTCTTAATGATAATGATTCAGGTGATTGCGTTAGTAAAATCACATTTGAAAAACATTTAGCGGTATAATTAACAGTAAAGTGAAAAGAACTATATGTAGAGCTCTATCGATTGTCCGTTTTAGGAGTTTAATGGAGTAAAAATGATATAATAATTCAATTGCACCTGACGAATTATGCCTTGTTACAGCAAACAATTGATTTTCTCAACAGAAATCCATTTATTGAACATTTTATTATTTTAAACTTAATCGTTGGATTTTGTTCTGTCAATTACTTGTATGATTCAATGAGTACTAATCAATAGATTATTAATATCGTTTATTGGATGGATTATACCAACGCGAGTTCAGTCGAGTTTTTTCGATGATGAGACAACAATATGAATCCTTTTTGTTCAAAGATTATTACGTACAATAATTAAGGTGGTATATCCAGTGACAAATCTGGACATGCCATTTCTTGATATATTTAGTATGCTTATTGGACCCATTTCATCTTTACTTCGTGGACTTGGAATATAGACTTTGACTTATGGATTGCGATTTGGATTTGTACGTGGCCTTTTTTGAATCTAGCAAGTATACATGGAATAAGTTCTTTGTTATGGATGAACTTTGCTTTTCATGTATTTTTCTGTCCCTTTACCCAGAGTATAGACCATTATGGAACATAATAAATGTCGAATATGACGTTTCCGCTTTGATATACTGCAAATTAAATTATTTCAATGTCATTTCATGCCACACCTTAGTCAAATAATGCTTTTATACGGTTTAACCTTTACTAGCATTAGAGTTTTACATCGTGGAATATGAATTTTAGATGAAATAAAAAAATTCAGAACATATTGGAGTTTAGTATTGAGACTTACATATCAGATGTTACGAGTTTTGCTCAATGCATAATATGACTTATAAATCAAGATTTATCACGAAAGACTTCACTTATACATTCCGGAACCGGAAGTTGAAACATCGTAATATCAAAATACATCACAGTTCAGTATTGTAATATTGAGACATGTACATATCCAATGCTACGAGTATTGCTTCAAGCAAAATACGTCTTATGAAAAAGTGTTTAATACTAACAGCTTTGGATTTTCATCTTCCGGAACGGGAATATGACCTAAAATAAAATCACATCCTGAAAGACACATCTGAGTTCAGTACATCAATATTGAGACGTACATAATCATATATTACGAGTGTTGCTTGCTTCAAGCAAATATATCTTATGAAACAAGTGTTTATCACGAACGATTTTAAAAGTACTTTGAGTTTTGAAGATCCAAAGTTTTCCATTCTTCCTGAACATTCTATGTGCGGAATCTTAGGTACATGTTATGTGTTAATAATTATCGCAAGTGGCAACGTTCTGTGA
Source organism: Lottia gigantea (assembly GCF_000327385.1). Classification (NCBI taxonomy): domain Eukaryota; kingdom Metazoa; phylum Mollusca; class Gastropoda; family Lottiidae; genus Lottia; species Lottia gigantea. The sequence continues at coordinate 1,440,942 of NW_008710601.1, forward strand.
TAGGCACATATTATCGAGTGTAAAATATTATTCATAGTTGCAACGTTATATGATAGGCACATATTAACGTGTGTAAAATATTATCCCAAGTTGCAACATTATGTAATAGGCACATATTAACGTGTGTAAAATATTATACCAAGTTGCAACGTTATGTGATAATGACATATCTACGCGTGTAAAATATTATCCCAAGTTGCAACGTTATGTAATAGGTACATATTAACGTGTGTAAAATATTATCCCAAGTTGCAACGTTATGTGATAATGACATATCTAGGCGTGTAAAATATTATCCCAAGTTGCAACGTTATGTAATAGGTACATATCTACGCGTGTAAAATATTATCCCAAGTTGCAACGTTATGTAATAGGCACATATTAACGTGTGTAAAATATTATCCCAAGTTGCAACGTTATGTAATAGGCACATATTAACGTGTGTAAAATATTATCCCAAGTGGCAACGTTCTGTGATAGGCACATATTAACGTGTGTAAAATATTATTCATAGTTGGAACGTTATATGATAGGCACATATTAACGTGTGTAAAATATTATCCCAAGTGGCAACGTTCTGTGATAGGCACATATTAACGTGTGTAAAATATTATTCATAGTTGGAACGTTATATGATAGGCACATATTAACGTGTGTAAAATATTATACCAAGTGACAACGTTATGTGATAATGACATATCTACGCGTGTAAAATATTATCCCAAGTTGCAACGTTATGTAATAGGCACATATTAACGTGTGGAAAATATTATCCCAAGTTGCAACGTTATGTAATAGGCACATATTAACGTGTGTAAGATATTATCCCAAGTGGCAACGTTATGTGATAGGCACATATTATCGGGTGTAAAATATTATTCATAGTTGGAACGTTATATGATAGGCACATATTAACGTGTGTAAAATATTATACCAAGTTGCAACGTTATGTGATAATGACATATCTACGCGTGTAAAATATTATCCCAAGTTGTAACGTTATGTAATAGGCACATATTAACGTGTGTAAAATATTATCCCAAGTTGCAACGTTATGTGATAGGCACATATTACCCCGAGTAAATTATTGTTCCAAGTTGCGAAGTAACGTGATAGGCACATACTCTATCCTGTGTAAATATATTAATCCAAGTTGCAACGTTATGTGATATGCACATGTTTGATATGCACATAGTAAACTATCCTGTGTAAAATATTATTCACAGTTGCAACGTATTATGTATTCATAGTTGCAACGTAGTGTGATATGCACATATTATTATCCTGTATAAAATGTAATTCCAAGTTGCAAAGTAATGTGATATGCACATATTATCCTGTGTAAAAGAATTTTGCAACGTACTTGTATGAACCTGTACATTTTCCATACCCTAATTAAACTAGTTCAATAACATCTCGCAGTTTAATGAGCCAGTGCGTAATAGGGACGTTTGTATGTTTCGTGATGTGAACAAAGGTTTGCTGTCAGTAAAACTGGCGCTGATATTCAAGAGTATCACAATCATGAAGGTTTAATTGAAATGCTGAGAATAGCCGTCGGTGAGTTACAGATATAATCGCATGGATTAACTAACTACTCTCATTTTTATCAGACTTCTAAGCCCAAAGGAATTCTTCTGTACAAGTTTTCAATTCTTACTAGAGATTAGTTGCTAGACATATCATATAGGTCAGGGTTATAGCGGCTACTGAAATAGACCTTAATTGAACCCTTTCTCGCATAAATTACGTGGATAAAAACAGACCTTGTTCTTCATCAAATGTCATTGCCCGTTCTGTGCTGTGATTTAATTTAGAATATTTTAACCGGTTGATTACATGTAATTTCTCCCACATGATTTCATTATCTGCTTAAGATCAGCTTTGTGCTTCAATATGCAATGCAAGATATTGAAGAGCTCTAAACAGACATGAACGATTCTGTCATTTTTTTGGCCTGATGGCTCTTTCATGAGGATTCTTCTAGACACCAGATATAACTTCTTATTATGAAATACTTTCTCACTTATGGTTGACATATTTGTCATGTGAAAACTTCATTAGCCGTTACCAATGTTTCGGTTTTGTTTTGCGGTTCGGATTATTAGTACTTGGTTTATTAATTCTCTTTCATTACTTAGTCCAAAGAGATTTTATGATATGGCTTAAACAAATATCACATGTAAACCAATGCAAATTATTTTTATGGGTAAACAACTCGAACGCACTATGAATTAAAGCAAATTGAATAAACCAAGATTACAATACAATTATCGTAGCGAAATGTGTTGACAATTATTTATATAGTGATAATAATATTAACTCAAATTAAGTAAACCATAGTCTGAAGGGAATAAGGCAATACAAATGTAATAGTTCAAAAATCATGAAACTTTGCCCACAAAAATGGCCACTGTATACTAATACTGTTTACTTATACAACCACTTTCTTGGACTTGTACATTGTACAACCAATAGAGTGACCTTAACCGACAAATCGTTAACATATTTCCAGCCGTAAAGCTTAGATATACGAGTATCGTATTGAATTGCAAGAAGCTTGATTAGGTCTAGATGAGATTCCCAGGTAATTGTCCGAAGACTAATTAGTTTAGAGCATTAAAATGGTGTCCTAAAAGATAGCCATTAAGGCTGGCTTTGGCTCTTAATCGATTGCTTGGCCAATTCTGAATTCCCGCCGGAATTGTTGCTGTTTGAAAAGCCTGCTATTTCTTCGTGTAGAGCCACCATCTAAGACAATCAGACTGTGTTCATATCTCAAATCAATGGAAAGGAATGTATTGTAAGACTGAAGTAAAGACTTCAATAAGACAAACATGGCTATTAATAATGGAAAGATTTAAATGTCGGCTGCTCTAAGAAGATTTTTTATTGGATATCGATGACGTCTGCGGAAATAGCTTAATACTAGATATTTACCGATTTTTAACTGTATATTCCATCATTACGTTATGATAAATCGTCTACAGAATGCCAATAATAATAATCATACATTTTATAAGCTTATACCATCAATAAATCATATTTGTGCATTGAATTGAAAATATTACATTGCTCGTAGCGCGGAATCTAGAAGTTCTATAGAAAGTTGCTTCCAATGCTCCCGATGACCTATGACTGGACTATCCAATTCTCTGCAGCAATGTTAATTGACAAAGTTTTTGATTGGTCGATTGCAGATTTAGCTTGAATATGACTGCAATTGACCAGGAAACATGATATGACCAAGTGCGCTTGGCGGTTTCAAGAATAACAGATGAAAAATATGGCGGAGGAGCTATTGTCTTTTTTTCTGAATGATATATACTCCAAAGATTTCTGTTCATGGCGATAACCGTCACAAAAAGGTGCAATACTGTAGGGAGGTTAAAGTTCTCCCCCTCTTATCCAACATATCCGAAAGACTTTTTTCGAATACTCGAATCGAATCATTAAATTATTATTAGCAATGGTTTTCAACCTCGCTACAAAATGCCGAACAAAACATATCGAACACTGTTATGTTGCCGTTTTAAGTGCATTTGGCTGTAAGCTTTTAGAATTACTAGCGTCGATTAAGATTTGAAAAGATAGTTTATTCTGACATATCAACACAACCTTGATATTTCAAATTCCAACTTTCAGACGAAAAACTGTGAATTTTGTCAGTTATCTCTCTAGACAAGTAGATTTTTAGTTCAAATATTTTAAGTACTTTTATAAATAAAATTTAGTTCAACTGTACCTAAATATACATAAAATAAGCTTCCCTGGAGAGAATTGAGTATCTGAAGCTCTTGTCAATTATACGTCAAAGGAATTCCGCATGTAGCAATGTATATTTTTTCGAGTGGAATTATGGGTGTTTATTTGTCTAAATAGCTGCTTTACCAGCAAGTTCCATTTAATTTCAGCTCTAAAAACGTTCCATTCAAATCTATTGAAAGTAGCTTAATCAAAAATTTAATGATGTAAATCTTATTAGTTTGGATTTTGTGGGATTTGAGAAAGAGGCTTTAAAGACGTCGAGGTGTCAATTTTACTGCAATGACACTTACCTTTGTTTGTTTGCGTTATGAGCTTCGTTCTGGATCTAATATGGCTGATGCTTGAATATAAGGTCTTCTGTAGGCTAAGATGTAATGTCGCACTGACCTCCCCGCGTAATCATATTTTAATCAGAAACATTCAGATTGCTGTAAGTCGAATTAAAATCTAATTATAAAAACGATGAGCACAAATTGTTTTATTTCTGCCAAGATTGATTAGAGAATGTATCTTATAATATATGATATAACGCCCATGGCTAGAAATGATAGGTTTCTATATCTATAAATGGAATACATAACGTCCACGACGATATACTTCCTAGGCAGTATGCTCCAATCTCAGTTTATATAATTGTACTAGGGTATTAGCTTCCTTTGAACATTCTTTAAGGGGCGTCGGATCCACCAGTTTTTCTTAACTTGATAAAAAAATATACAGTAGATGGCATGTATTTCTGAGTGACGAAAGCGTACCACGTTCATATCTTTTAGTTATGGAGTAACTGGACTGTTGAAGCAAAACTTCCGCCACACTGACTCTTGTGAACAGAGTTTTGGTTAAAGATGAAAACAAAACTGTCCGCTTTCTAAATATTTCCCTATTTACAGGAAGGTATGTATTATTGCACTGAATGTTTCAGAGAGTATGATCGATGCTGCCAAGTGCATTCATATTGTGCATGGACAAAATCAGAAGCTGACATCTTTAAAATTGCAATATTCTGCTCCGCTCAATGAAAAGAGGTTTGGGACACTGAAAGCATCAATCTGCACCATTCGGATTTTTAATCAGACGTCTGTGGTTCCTGCCATTCCACTAAAACTAAGTGATTTTTGACGGCACTAATGGCGAAGAACCTTATGTACACAAGCATATTTTTTTTTATTTGTGACGTCATAAACACAGGAAACACAGATGTCTGACTAAAATTTTGAATGCTACAAATTAATACTTTCAGTGTCCCCAATTAAAAAAATTAAGAAAACAATAGGTATAGTTATAACATATTTTAAGTGCAGTTTTCAGAGGCAATTATTCCATATTCATGAAAGAAAAAACTCGCGTGAAATGTGATTATCTTATCAAACTAGTTTTAATTCCCAAGAAAATCTGATATTTTCCTTTTAGATTCATCTACATAACATGTCAAATTTCCAGACAATGAGATCAAAAAGACACAAAAAAATGAGTTTTATTCTGTTTTATGGAATTTGATCAGAGTCTACATGACTTATGGTAAGAAGTGTGGCCCGTGCTGGGTCTCCAGTATTGTCTGTCGTTCCTTGGTTTACTGGAAGAACTCGACTACCGTATCCAGCCATCAATTACTTCTTCAGTTTTATAGTTCTTGTTATTATTAAAGTTCGAGACATTAGACTAGCCTATATTGTTAAAACGAATTTATTTTAATCTTGTAAATATTTCACGCTTTGGTGGCTTATCTTCACGAAGAACAGAGATGTTCTTAGATATAAAAAGACGCTTCACAGGGAACTTGATACTGCCTGTTCCAGAAGCAATTGCGACCAAATTTAAAGCACACAGTGAGCTATATAGACAACAAGTTGCAGCGGTATGGTAGAAATTCTACCTTCAGATTGTTCAACCTGGTTTCGCCATGTCAATGATGTAGCTCGAAGACGTCATTTGGTTGAGACCGTTTAGTCATTTGGATGAGACCGTTTAGTCATTTGGTTGAGACCGTTTAGTCATTTGGATGAGACCGTTTAGTTATTTGGATGAAGCAATAAGCCAAGGCCCTGTTTGCTGTGTACGTTAGAAATTCCAAAAAATGGTAGGCTAATGTATTTCCTCTGTATACGCCATTATCCACTGCATTGTGTTGGTTGTCTTAGATTAGTGGAAATCAATTTCAATCATTCAGTATTACCATTTTAATTGTGCTAATATCGGGAGTTGGAAATTATATGTAACTATCTCGGCGCGCACCTTCATTATCTTATTTTTATAAAAATAAATTACTGCGTGTACCCAGTGCTTCCCAAATATCAAAGGTATCTAATCACAACCGGCATGAAAACACTTTACTCTGGTTTATTTTGACGTTGCAAACAGAGGTGTATTTATTTACTGGAAGTAATTATTTTAAGATTGACTTGAGCAATCATGTTATCAAGGGTCAATCTTATCGTAGCAATTTGATATATTTTATTTGGCTACACCCAGCAAGATTTGCTGCATATTTCATTCTCAATCGGTTAACACAAGTTGAGAACCGTAAGCTGTAACAGGTGTGAAGCACGCTCGTTGTGGTATTTTTAAGAGATGTAAACACGACGGTACTGGGAATTTAATAAATTACTGTGTATGTAAATAAAGCACTTTGTAACGAAGTTTCATATCTGTGGGGCATAAAATGCATGTTTATGTTCGTTTATGTCACATATTTGTGTGGTATTACTTAAAACTGTGTCTACATTAGATACCTTCATTTCCCATAAACTTATGCAGTCTTTTATTGTACACAATTTGTTTCATTTATTGTTCCTGATATTCTAAAAGTATATTTAAAGGACCTGTTTCATCATTCGTTTGACCAATCGGATCTTAGTCTCAGAAACTAAGCTAATCAGTAATAGTGTTCACAGCTCAACGTCGAATTTTGAGCCTTTAAATCCCTGTGTGTCCAGCATTATCCCCTTAAGGAAGTTAAAATGACTACTCGTCTTTTCTTGAGACTCTACCATATATAGAGAAGACATATATAGAAAGTGGAAATTCCTAGTTCGAGGTATAATTGAAAGGACAATGCGATTTTTGTACACTTCTGGTACTTCTTTACATATGGCGAACCATGGCCTTTAATCTATTTTCAGAGTTTGGGTGGCATTAAGGTAAAGATAATTCTCCCTAGATCTTTGAACACAACCCCATGGCCCGCCATTTCCACTCCATAAAACAGAAAAGAAACTGTGTTTTATCTGTATTTCAAGTAGCGGTGGTTTAATTGATTATCGAGGTAAATGTCAGATAAATGTTACAATATGGTGTCTAAGTGTCAGTTAGATTGCTTGTTATTTCTCTTACCTAATCTTTTCCTTTTATTTGTTCAGCCATCTTGTAATCAAATGAAGCTGCTCTTCAAACGTCTCCAATCAACTGATAATTCTTTGCAAGAGAGACAACTCTTGCATCTAATCTCGCCCGTGAGATCTTGATTGTTTATAGTGAGAAGACATATTCATAAATTATTTTTTTTTAAAATTCAATTAAATATGTTAAGATACAAATCGCGTGGGTTTTAGAAGGTACACTCCTATATATTAACAACTATTTGATATTTTGATTTAATATATCCAGAAGTTACTCTGAGTTTGCTCCAGGTTTCTATAATGAAGTATTAGTCATGCAATATATGCTGCAATTTCCATTCTTAAACGCAGTATACCTAACTTATCAAACGTTTCCACAATTCCAACACAACAAAAGATGAATTGCAATAGAGTTTAATTTCTGTCTGTACCTAGCTAAGGTTGGAATAATTACATGGTTCTCATGCGTAACCAATCGATCTAAGGCCTCTACAGTGGCGTAAATGGGGGGGGGGGGGGGAGGGCAGAAAAAAAAAATGAAAACTGATTCTACTTTCACTGCCAAAATCGCATAAGATGCATTCTCTTCCTTCCTAGATTGGATAATTAGAAAATTGATAGCCACCCCCTCCTCCACCGCTACTACTACCCTCTAAAGTTCAACAGTGGAAGGGGAAGAGCTCCTATGACCCCTCCGTCAATGAAATCTTGGCTACGTCACTGGCGTCTAGCATGGTTATATGGAATGGCGGCATTCACCACAGTGCACTAAAATTCGATCAGTTTGAAGTTCATTCACTTCCATATGCAAAAGGAAACACTCAGAATGATTATCTGTTTGTACGATATAACCTTACTCTTGAAAAAAATTTCTTTAAAAATTTTATGAGCGCTGGGAGTGACTCTGTGATGTTTCGTGTATCAAAATAGAGTCTGATTTTACGTTCCATTCTGTAATACATAAAAGTATGTTAAAATGATCATGTGTTGAAATATTCTACACTCTGTCAACATTATCATGAACTTTACTGTCTGATGTTGTCAACATTATCACCAAGTCTACTGTCTGGTGTTGTCAACATTAAGTCTACTGTCTGGTGTTGTCAACATTATCATGAACTCTATACCGTCTGGTGCTGTCAAAATTATCATGGAATGTACTGTCTGGGGTTGTCAACATTATCATGAAGTCTACTGTCTGGTGTTGTCAACATTATCATGAAGTCTACTGTCTGCTGTTGTCAACATTATCATGAAGTCTACTGTCTGGTGTTGTCAACATTATCACAAAGTCTACTGTCTGATGTTGGCAACATTAAGTCTACTGTCTGGTGTTGTCAACATTAACATGAAGTCTACTGTCTGGTGTTGTCAACATTATCATGAAGTCTATTGCCTAGTGTTGTGAACATCATCACGACCTTTATTGGCTGGTGTTGTCAACATTATCATGAAGCCTCCTGTTTGGTGCTTTCAATATTATTATTTTAATTCTTCTTTAATTGTGCCGATAAACCAAAACCGTACTCTGCTTAGTACCGTGGTCTGTCTGTCTGGAAAGTGTAATTTGGTAGTTGTTGCAAAAGATAAAACCTGTCTGTGAACTTGTGCATCCGTTTCTATCAATAACCTCAGGATAGTAAAGTAGTTTGGTGTTCCCACTTTCCATAACTGATTGATATTAGATCATACCTACTGAAAGTAACCAGGGTCTTTTTTCAAATGATATAAATTCCAGATGTTTTGAGTCAGTTATATCTACGCTTTCGATAGATCTCAAACGGAAACCACCCTTATCAAATCAGCGATATATTTACATATATATTTAATCTTGTAGACAAAATTCGTTTTTTTTGTTGCAAATTAGACATGATGTGGCTTAAAAGCAGGATTGGTTAAAGCATCGCACGATGAACTAGCAATCGCCGAATCCAGTATGTCTTTCCACCTATTCTAACTAATAATAGATTGCGTGCGTGACAGAATTGCTAGATTACTACAATTAAACTATTGTTGCCATAACAATTTACATCTTTACCTGACCGCAAAACTTTGTTTACATACAGTAAACAGTTTTTACCTGTTTGGCAAATATACATGCATAACAATACAAATTTTCTTTTCTTCGAAGGAAAAAGTTAAGACATATCAGCTTAATGAGAATATTTTAAGATTGTTAAATGTTGGCTGCCAAAACTGAAATCACTGATGAGAATTTGAAAAGATAAAATCAGATAAAGTGTTAATAGTGAACCCATGTGGTATACCTGATACTTCATATTATATTTTAAAAGGTATGAAGGCGTTATTAACTGATTTAAATGAACCTTGATTTTAATTTATAAGAAAATGATTCTCAGTTTTTGCTCATCTGATGCTAGTTTACTGCTTAATTACTAGAAACTTGGTAGTCGTGTACTATTAACTAAAACACTTGTAAGTAATGAAATCATTAGAATCTTTAAAGGAAGAGACGAGGGTCGAGTCGTCTTTATTTTTTTTTATCGGTATGTAGCTTTATTAATTATTATATATATCTTGAAAGGAATGGCACTATCATCCAAGCCAAATGAAGCTTTGACGTCATATTACCGGCAATACTAGTAATAATGGCTTTGGCGTATCAACAAACACCCACCTCCCCCATAAAAATATTTTCATTAAAAGTCAGATAGTCATACGCTCAATAAGCCGGTAAATCACATATTATCTCCGTATCTTTTGTTAAAGACAAAATTTGTTTAACAATTATATAAGCATTTCAACGGAATAAACAAAAGTACAACTGAAACAGAAACTCAGACATGTAAACCACTCTTACCATTTGTCTTCAAAATCGTTAGTGATAATAAAACAAAATGGCTCTAAGAATCAATAGTATCATTATAAAAGTAAGATAAACGTTTCATTTCTAAAGGGCAAATTACCTTTATTATTACCTGACATTCAAACAACATATATTGCACCTGGATAAAAACATATTTAATCTCGATTATCTTTTATATGTATGTATTACATTTTCAAATTATCAGGGTAGCAAATTATACAAGGGAGGGTGTCATGTTTTCAGAATTTTGGAATTGATAACAATGCCTTCTTGTCTGTGAACGGTGTGACTTCAGTTATTAATACCACCGTGATAATGTGTTATCGTGGAATTTGCAACATTTCGGATATTTTGGGAGTCGAGATAAGTAAGATATTGCCTTATGTAAGGAGATAGACTTATCGTGAGAATTGGTAGTTAATATTAGAAAGATTTCTGTAGATTTGTAGTTTAAAAAATAACAGCGGAATTCCAAATGTTATTCATGTCTACTGATTTCAAGACTTTTGTTTCTCTTTTCTTAATGAAATTATATCACGAAGGTTTGTATTACAAGCATTTTCTTTCGAGTTGATCAATCTATTCAAATATTCATACTTAAAAAATGGCACATTGGTTTCGTCTTTGACATTTTATGATGACATTTTGTGACTATCATTTTTCTTATCTATTTTTACATAATTATGGTGGAAATATTTATTATATATGAAAAATCAGGTATAAGATTATATATTATTCAGAATACTGTCGAGAAACGGATAGGACGAAAATCTAAAAATTGCTAATCAGTGCACGATTCAGATCGATGAATATTTATAAGACAAATATAGGATATTAAGCTAATAGATTTCTGACAATTTTCCTTATTTCCTCATCGCTCACATGCACTGCAATGTGTTTTAATTTGCTGGTGCAATGCACAGTTTTGTAATCTGAAAGGGATTGTTAAGGGGTTTTCTAAATTTTTTATGTGTATCGGGGACAATCATAGCATCAATTTGCACCATTCCAGTTTTTAATGAGACGTCTGTGATTCTAGCAATTCTACTAAAACTAAGTGTTTTATGAAGTCACCCAGCAAAGGTCTGATGTGTACAAGCAAATCGTGCGGAGATGACGTCATTAAACACTAAGTTTTAGTGGAATTGCAGGAACCACAGGCGTCTGGTTGAAAATTGGAATGGTAAAAATTGATGCCATCTGTGTCCCCGATAAGAACACAAAATTTAGAAATCCTCTAGATACAATCCCTTTAAATTCTGTCAAATTTTGTATTCATGAAAGTAAATGTAGAAGTTTTTCTATTCAGGTTCTGATAATTTATATGATAATTCAATTAGTAAAACGCCCAGTCTTTCTCTTCAGATGTGAGGAACTTGATAATCGTTTTAAAATAGCCGTTTCATCTTTATCTTTGATACCTTTGTACCCCCTTACTTATTGGTAGGTGTATACATGAAGAAAAAGTGTCTTGCTGGTAAATGAGCTACAGGCATGAATAACTCCATCTTACTTCAGTTCTACACCCACGAAATTAGGATGTATATTTTTGTGAACGTTCGATAAAATTTTATCACAAAATTATTTTGTGACACGGAGCCAAGTATGAAACCTGACATTTATTCCGCTTTACGAGTGCATGGAATTTGCATCGTCAGCTCAAATTTATCAGAATTGAGGTTCGGAGTGAGGTTCCACTACTATTCAACAAAAATGTATTTTGGAAGTAAAGACTGGTGTCACTTCCGGACAGTTATAATTTTAACCACGTAAAAAGTAGCCATGTTGAAGTGGGGGATCTAAAATTACATTGATAATTCTCATTCATTATATAATGTTATTGAAGGAAAAAAAAATTATTCATTTGTATGCCTAAGACGTTTACATACTTAGAAGACAAACAATAATAAAACATATTTATTTAACTCTATTTGTGAAGGTCTTCGGTAACTCAATGCATCAGAACGTTAGTATGAATGGATTGGCTTGTGTAGTTTTTTTCTAGAATGGAATTTGAGCAGTGTTATATCAGAAATGAATCATTTTACAGTCTTCATTCTAAGTGGTATCGAGATAATAAATGTACGAAATAACAAACTAGTCGCCAAGTAACATCAGAAGTTTCCGAATCATATGAATCATGAACGTTATCAGCCACGTTGGCGACACCCGCCACAGTAGCTTTTGTAGTAGAGTTTAATTAATTTTTTGGATTTTGACTCCAGAGCTAATGGGCTGAGGGTGTTGGGTTATCATGTATAGATTAGAAGGTTGAGGATGAATCCCCGATGAATCATACCACAATAGTTTTAGTTGCAGAGTTCATGTTCATGTAAGATTTTGGGTTTTGAAAGCTTAAAGCTAATGATGATATTGGATTAGCCTCTTGTTTATTTTCAATTGAGGCTTTGGTCCGAGGATGTTGGATTAGAGGATCGAGAATGAATTCCTTATAGAGTTGTCGAGTTCATGTTCAATTAATATTTTGGACTTTGTCTCGAAAGCTAAAGCTAAGGTGCTGATGATTTTGGATTAGCTTGTTGCTTAGAGGATCGAGGATGAATCCCTGATGAATCATACCACATAGTTTTTGTAGGGGAGATCATGTTCAATTAAGTCTTTTAAGACTTGGACTCGAGAGCTTGAAGCTTGTGAATTTTGTATTTCCTAAAGATTAAGGTGCAGGCACACGAACGGTCTTGGTCGGAGATTTTTGTCGCAGGCTAAAGTCTTGTCAAGAGTTTCACCGACTGTCACCAAAGTTAATGCGCATTTAGGCATATTATGGTTGGCTGGTGTGTTTTAGTAGTCGCATGACACGGATACAAAGTTGACAATGGGATACTAATTACGGTCCATTAACTTTCGTTTGAACATTAAAACATAATCTGTACTAACCAATGACCACAAATGACACTAGATGGCTTTGTCTGACCATTTACTTCTTGAATAGTTACATTGAACGCTAATTCACAATTATAAGTAGCGTGCGTCTCACATAATATTAATTCAATCATAAACCCCACTCAATTTTGTAGTCTAGGAATTGCCATAAAAATTCTTCATGTCACCCAATTCCAAGATGTGTTTTTAACATGATATCGACGATAAAGAATCGCGAGTTCTGTCGAAGAATTTGTCCTTTTTGGATCAGTGCACATGCATGGTCGTAACTAGTCCGGAATATTCTGAAATGTCTTGATTTCATTTGTGGTTTAGCTTTGGACCCACACCAACAGTAAGGCCAAATGTGACGATACCACATCCGTATATTACGTCCGAGGAACCAGTATGGATAGATTTGTCGGCCTGGACCGTAGCGTAACGGACACAAATGTGGTAATTGTCTTTCTTTTGAAACGAAGACCAAACTCTTCGTCTTATTTCAACTTGGATAGTGGTACGAAATTAACATGTGAGTTTTTAGTTGCATCAATCCTTTGTACAACTTCGTTTTAATGCCGGTGCCAAATATCTAAAATATAGTAATGAACAGAAGCCAATAACTTAATATTTTTTCTATAGAAAATTAGCTCTCGGCATAACTTGTAAAAACCAATTTCTATTTTCATATATAGAGTCCAGACCTATTTTCAATCTTGAGTAAGCAAGGACGGTATTGCGGCAGAAATTATTAGCCATGTTATTAGTTTCGATGACAAGGTATTGTATACCTTCTAGACTCCTTGACGAGCGTTCTTTAAAGGGGGGATTCGCCATTTTCGGGTTTTGATTTGAGTCTTTAACATAATGTATATAGTCTTCAGAAGTTCTAGAAATGTACGAAAATCGCGCAATTTCTTCAAAAATACCATTTCTTTTCTACGTATGGTCTCAAGAAAGACGAGTTGTCATTTTAACTTTTAAACGAGAATAGTTCTGTACACACATGGCTTTGAATGCTAAAATTTCGACGGTGAGCTGTAAACACTAATACTGATAAGCTTATCAAAAAATTTGTGGTTCCTGAGTACAAATGGTCAAACGGATGATGCATCTGTCCCTTTAATCACATCCATATTTCACAACACCAGTTGTGTGTTAATGACATATACCTAATCATAATCGTTGTTGAGCCATTAAAACGCTTGCCTCAGAATTTCCTTTTAAATTTTTTCATCTGGTTGGTGCAGGCCTATTGTACCTAAAGAAACCATGACACACCGAAACGACCTCCAGAAAAACCGGATGTACCTTGACACTGTTTCAATCCCGCAAATAATTCAGAAATAGGTCGATGACGCAGACTTCGGTCGAGGGCATGCTTTCTCAGGCCATCAATAGTTCATTGGAACTAATTTAATTCCATTGAAATATGTTATTTGCTTAATCTATTTTATCTTGCATTGCTCTGATTGTATTTATAAGACACGTGTTAACAAGGTGCACTTAAAAAATGGAATTGAAGATTTTAGAAATAAAATCTTTCAATACTTCGTAATTTAAAAAAAACCCTTCATTATCAGAAGCTCTCCAAGGAAATCCGCGTCCTACTTATCACGAACAATAGGTTTATTGTGTGAAAAACACAGTCTACAACAATACCTACATAGAAATCGAAACTTAGAAAATCCGTCAAGAAAAGCTGGTCATTGTTCTTCAATCAGACAAAAGTGAGATTTAGCCTATGAACTGGCACTGAAAGCGTCCTTTGTTTGCTTCAAACTTGGATACTTTTTTCATGAACTACTTCCTGATTTGAATTACCTTTACTTCTCAACAGATGGTCTTTTACGTAATATTCAAGATTGTGGTCGTTGGCCCTTATATCAGTTGTATTAGCATGCCATCATTTGTTAATGGGTACTGTTTAAAAAAAAATCAATGCTACTTGGTTTTACCATGGAATTGCTGGTAGCTCGGATCGCAAAACCTGGAAAAAGTAAAATACGATTGTTTCTTTTCTTCTGTCGATTTTCAAATTATTAAGAGAATAATTAAACAATTCATAATCGGACATTATAAAATGCCTTCCGTTTTTAAAAGTTTATTTGACTCGCTTATTCTCGTGTAAAAGTAATCTGGAAAGGAACTTTCCAAGACATTTGGTCGAAGCCTAGCTAGTTGCCAGTATCCGAGAGAACCTAAAGTTATTTTAATATGATATGGACGTTTCATTATTTCTTTGTACAATCCAATGTTCACAAAGCATATAAAAAAGGCCTACTTATCAAGATTTGTTTGAATTCCGTGACCCTGCGATTGGTAAAATTGGCCTTTGGATTGCTGCCAGGCTATGATATATATCATTTCGCACATGGATGCTTAAATCAATAGAATTCAGACAAGGGTGTTTCTTAAATCAATGTCGATGTTTTTTATTTGCAGGCATCCCGACAGAGATGGCGAAGAATGTCTGGTTGAAGATGGGGTTGTTACGGATCATTTGAGGACTATGGACAGGTGAAAGCCTGTGATAAAAAGTGAGTATTTTGATTTATGCAGACATCACCTGTTGTTACTTGTATCGTTGAGATATATAAAGTGTATTTTATACCTTTTCAACGTTTGATTTTCATGTTGATTTATCGGCTGATCCGGGTGTAATTCAAAACGTTTGGCTTATTAAATTTTAAGAGGTTATAGACGTTATTTAATGGGCTAATATTTAAATGAAGGAAGTGCCAAGTTAAGTCTATTCCTGTTCATTAAGTTTTAAACTTGATAAAGAAAGTTTTATTATATTTTGGGTTGCTTTCAATATATTTATAGTCTCTCGTATAATTTTTTTTTATAGAACTTAGTGTGTGTTCCATTTTTGATGAGTTTTCCTTTAATAGATCATTAGTTAGTCATTCAATGCTGAAGGTTTTGTGTTTCAAGTATAATATATGAAAGAAATGTACAAACATGAATCAAGTAGATATTGACTTACTCAGTACCAACTTTTTATCAGCAATACTTTTATATAATCAAAATACTTCGATTGGGCCGAATTGTTGGACAGATGGTTTCAAACATTAAAGAGAAGGTCGCCTTTTTAATCATCCATATAATATGACCTCAATGGACATCTCTGTTGGGTTAATCTCAAACACTCCTTCATCGTATAGATAATGAAATATCACATCATTATTTTCTAATTTCTTCAAAAAATCAATTGAATTCTTTGCCGAGATTTTATCGTTGCTATCTTTCGGGAACGTGGTATTTTTTAATATAGATACATACCTTTGCTGTCATAGTACGTTATGTTTAAGAAAACGTACCTACCTTTACTTAATTAAATATAACATACAGCATTTTGACATTGGTATTTCATAATTAACAACTTATCTCATGTTTGAATATTGCACTACTTGCTTTCAGCAGGTTTCGACTTTTTGTGAACATGGTTATTGTTTACTATACATAAATAGCGTCTCTGGTAATGGTACAGTATTCTCAATGAAATTCTATCCTTGAAACTTAAGTTGTGTAATATTTCAAATACTGAACCTTGATGTAGAATTGCAAGTATTTAAACTTTAGTTTCGTCGTATTTCAAATATTTAACCTTGACACTTAAAGCTATTTAGCATTTCAACTTTTTAACCTTGACACTTAAGTTGTGTAGTATTTGAAATATTTAACCTCGAAACTTAAGTTATGCCGTTTTTCAAATATTTAACCTCGAAACTTAAGTTATGTCGTATTTCAAATATTTAACCTCGAAACTTAAGTTATGTCGTATTTCAAATATATAACCTCGAAACTTAAGTTATGTCGTATTTCAAATATATAACCTCGAAACTTAAGTTATGTCGTATTTCAAATATTTAACCTCGAAACTTAAGTTATGTCGTATTTCAAATATTTAACCTTGACACTTAAGTTGTGTAGTATTTTAAATATTTTACTTTGAAACTTAAGTTACATAGTATTTCAAATATTTAACCTTGAAACTTAAGTTAAGAATTATTTTAAATATTTAACCTTGAAACTTAAGTTAAGAATTATATTAAATATTTAACGTAGAAAGTTGAATTATGCAGAATTTCAAACACAAAAAACTTTATCTATGTGGTATTTCAAAGATTTGAGCTAGAGACTTTCAAATTTCGTATTTTCAAATCTTAACCCTAGAAATTAATATTATATAGTATTTCAAATATTTAACTTTGAAACTTTAGTTATGTATTATTTCAAATGTTTAACTTAGAAAGTTAAGTTATGTAGAAATTCAAATAGTTAACACAGAAACACGAGTTAAGTAAAATTTAACTTAGAAACTTAAGTTATTATTATTTCGAATATTTAACAACAGAAACTTAAGTAATGTAACATTTTACAAATTTAACTTAGAAACTTAAGTTAAGTAGTATTTCAAATATTTAACCCAGAAACTCAAGTAATGTGGTATTTAAAATATTTAACCTAGAAACATAAGTTAAGTGATATTTCAAATATTTAACCCAGTAATGTGGTGTTTCATCGTTACAATACAAAATGGAATGAAAGAAAGAAAAATTGAATTGCTGAAAATTTACCATTTCTTTTGTAATTTAGTCGTAGCATGCTGTAAGGCAATTATACAAAAACCTGTATCGATTGTTGACAGCGTTGATTGTCGTAATGCATCATGGCGCACCTGACTCTAGACTAGTAGTTTGTGTAATTCAATTAAAACAAAAGCTGGCTTTATTAGAATATTGACGTGTGTAGACTTCCTACATAAACTGTTGACGTTTTGTTCACGAGTGAATGAAATTTCCTAAAACAGATGTTTTCACTTTTTCTTTCTATTACCCCTTTCGGGATCTATGACGTTAGCATTCTCCTCTTCCCCCTATAAATCCTTACTATTACCCTTCAAAAATGTCAAAATTACCCGCTTGAAGTTAATTACCACTAGGTGGAAAACGCATGTCCTTATACAATTGTCTTCAACAGCGCAAAAGCAATGTGAACCATATAAATGTATGAAAGGGTGACGATTATATTTGCCCCTAAGTTGGTCAGCTATGTGCCGTCTTCAATTGAAAACATGTTTCCTTAACGAAAGATGTACGCTTCGGATTAACAAACCCAATATGTGAAACTTAACCAAATGAGAAATTTTGTCCATAATATCATATTTTAACAGGTCAAGTTCCCTTAAGAGTATACTGCGCATAACTGGTTTATTTTGTCTTTGGTAACGTAAACTACGCATGTTTAGGTGTACCTTACAAATGCTTTATTCTTGTGGACACGAGAAAAAATTCCGATTTGACAAGCCCAAACCCTCCTCCCTTCCTTGAAATATAATTCAATTATTTTAACCTCATTGTTTATTATTATATAAATTACAGGGAATCTAATATTATGATGTGTTTGGTTTTTGAGGCGGTTTTAAAAGTACACGGTAGTAGATATTTTATAAGTCTTGAACTTTTTATGGTAATAGAAAGTCAATTCACAGACCTTAACATCGATCGGTTATCAGAAGATCTATACAAGGGAGGCGACTCTTGTCATTTCCAAGTTATTCAAATGCTTACAATAAGATCAGTGATGGATAATAAAATAATCTAGACGTAAGGGGGGAGTTAAACTCTTGGGTGCATTTCGGATAAAACACGTGGTCCCATTACACGAAAGGACTTAGCTCGGGCCAATATTTTGAGTTCAAATCATCAGCTCCGATGTACAACAAAGGTATTCAACCTTGGAGCTAATGGCAGTTGATCAAACATCTAAATAAACAACACAATCTGCTGTAAAGACTTCATTTTGAGGTTCTACTACGTCATTCATTGTTGATGGCTGGGACTATTGACAATGCCTAGATTCAGGACGTTGAATAATGTCAAAATAGACAGTGGATATGGGTGTTTCTGGTAGGGTGGAAATATGTTTATGTCTTCTAAATCACCAATTAACACTTTCTTTGTCAAATACGTGTACGATTAATTTTCCAAAACATTTTTTAATTAGGACCAGGTCATTGGAATAGCACCTTTGGGCTTTAAAAGTTTTTCGTTGTACATAGCAAGTGGGTCATAAATATGGTTTCTTCAGAAAAGAATATAACTTTTATCTAATTGTTCTAAATATTGATAGAATGGCGCATAGCAGAACAAAACTGATCATTTGGGTTTTTAAACAACGCATTTTCATACTGTTCCTTAAAGTTACTTCTTCAGTGCCGCACATCTAGCACTCAACAGAAATTGGGTGTTATGAGTTAAGTAGTCTTTCAAAGCCATGTAGTGTACAATGAGGGAAATAGTTATATAGCTCTGCATCGTCATACGCCAAGTTGATAAAGCTTTCAGTATACTTAAGTACACAGAACGCAAAAGAGAAGTTGTAGTGTAAAATCGATTTTTGTTGATTGATTTTTACAATTGAATAATTGTGCTTGTGCTGTTCTTCGGAAGTAAACATTCTATTAGACCAGAATTACAATGGCTCATCTTGTTTACAAACTTTCACACAAATTAACTATGGCTACCAGTGAACGATGTTATCTCCGTCAAATCCTGTTTATAAGGTCTAAAGAATAAACTGTGTGATGGAACGTATTGCCCACGGCTGCGTAGACTAATGGTATAGATGAACTAATTGAGTTCAACATAATTCACTGGCTAAAAAATATGGTGTTCAATTAACGCCCAGACAGACCGACGTCACCGAATGTTGGTGAAAACGTCAGCTTCGTATTCATTTGGAAACTATTTCGGGATCAAAGATGACGAGACAAAACTTACATGAAAACAACACGAACATAGATTCAGATCGAGCGCCATTCACGTCACGACGTTTAACCTCTAATGAATTATTCCATTTTTGACCGTCGCATTTTTTTCTAATTTTGTCAAACGATTGAGTCCAAGGATCGTCACAACACCAGAATTTGCCTGTGAAATAAACAGGCTTTATGTACTTTTACTGAACCAAAACATACGTTTATCTGCATCTTATTGGGCTTGTAAAAATGAGTTTTACGTCCTACACCATGTGGGCTTATGAAGACGGGCAACGACATGCAGGGTACAACTAGGGAAATTTTGCTAGGACAGTGGCATTAACCTACTCTTTTCCGATTTCCAACTGTCGAGGGATCTTTAACGTGCACAGTCAGTATCGCTGTAGGAAAGCAACTTCCAACTACCGATGGATCTTAAAAAAGCATAACAGATTAATACTGTAACACTAACACACAGGGCCTCATCTTGAAATGACTACATAAGTATTAGCTAAGCTGTCTCTGCGAAAGGATGACCAAAATTGACAAACCCACTCAAGGAGTTGTATCAGGTTTTTCGGCGAGCATGCTCTATACCTACCCATTAGATCCATTCTGTATACGTATCTAAATCTGGTATCTGTTACCAGTGTTGATAAGACCTGCATATGGCAATGTTATTTGTTCAAATATGATGAACATTAATGTGATTATAGAACTGATAATGTTAAAGTTACAGACGATATAATATGATATATAATAACAGTGTTGACGTCACAGTCTGATTATTACCTTGTTTAGAATTCATTGTATTCATTTCCATGTTGTGTTACGTGTTTTTTTCTGTGTCACCACATACATAATTATATCAATGACAGATTCAAAGGGGGCAGAGGTGGCAACCCCGAATGCATGTTTTTCGGCCATGACTCTCATAACTAGGTTAGAAATTCGGGCAACCTCAACCTGGCTTCGCCATTGATATATATATATAGAGCCACGTATATATACAAAATACAGTTCGGTAGGATGCCAAATTGGTAGCAAGTTTGCGGAAAGTATAAACATACACTTGTGGATCAGCAGTCTTTCACCTATTTGTGTATAATACGCACACCTAATTAGCATAATATTAGATATAGTTGGCAAACCTAGTCGCAGAGTGCTCGCAGATTTTTAAAGGGTTCTGTCTCGCATGTGACGTTGGAATGAATTTGTTTTTTTTTGGAATAAGTTTCTATATTGCAAAAACTTTGCTCTCATCTTGATCCAATAAATGCCATGTTCCATTAAATACTACCTACAAAGTTGACCTACTTTAATTTGTAAGACTTCACCAGGATGAAATCAACCCCACCACATCAACAAACTTTTGTTATCTGACTGGGCATTATAAAGAGCCAAATTATTAGCCTAAGTGGTTATATGGGTCACTTTTAGATGACAGAATTGCATATACGCTATAAATTGCATACACAATGGTTTCATAACATTGTATGGCACTGGTTCGCAATATAACAATTTGCACGTACGACAAAAATTAACTACGTGATATCTGTAGCACAAATTCGTAAAATAGTCATATAAGTAACACATTCAAAATACCGTGTCAAACTAGTCAAGAAAATGAGTCGAAATAGCTTATCACAATGGTAGATTTCTATGGTAGCTATGATCACTAGCCTACCCCAAGTGCCTTGATATTGTTTCTCTAGTTATATTCCCTATATAAGTGTAAAAGTAGACACTATCTGATTTAGTGACCATCCCTAGTGGTCAAGTTTCTCTTCGGAAGTAATAGAGTAATCAGAAGTAATAACATACCGTAGATTGACTGATTACCCCAGGGTCTAATACTAGTAATAAGACTAGCATCTTAACTTGCTGCTTTTCATTCAGCCATTTATGTGTTCACCCATCCTTTCCATCATCATACATTTGAAGCAATTCCCCAGTCGAGTCATTAACGACAGCTTAAAGACTTTAAAGAGACGCTAAAGTTCTAGGATATGAGGAAACCCGTAATAAATATGACACGGCAGAAGTGTTATGAGATCTTAAACACACTCAGTTGCATAAGATACATTCTCTCTTGAGATGGAAACGCTACAAGTTGTATTCAAGTCGACTTCTAGAGTAGCATTTCATCTGACATTTTATAATTTATCATTGACTTAGTCGCTAATTTCCTTGAGTTTTATGTCCTACTCGCTTGCTACTAAATGGGCTGATGAAAACAGAACGCCATGCAGTGTTCAATGAGGGAATTTTTGTTGTTGCCAATAACAGTGGCATAACTATATAACTTTCTCTTTTTCTTACTTACTTGATATCGAATTGCGTACAGATAATAATTTAAGATACATGTATATGTCTTGGTGATTATGGGCATGACTGTATGAGCACTAGATGCTTGAGGATTGAAAACTTCAAAAAAAGAGAATGGATGTTTCCAGCCTTAGTATGGCAAATGGCATTGTGCATGGTGTAACCAATATTCAGGATGTAATAAGGAAAAAACTTTAATTCGTTTTTTGTCCTCGGTACGTCACTAAAGAACAGAATGGAATAGCAAAGTTATTACTGAGCTTCCACCAACCGGTTCCATGAACATACAAGCCCTATAAACCTGAAACCATTTTTCATTATGATACACTTTCTCATTTCTGATTGATATACTTTCTCATGAAAAGTTCATTGGCTGCAACGGATTTTGGATTTGTTGTACGATTCGGTTCTTGATTTTTTTTTTCATCCTAGACACTGGTACTCTCAAATGATATCAGCATCACGATACAGCCACGACTGACGTAAACGCCATATAGATATTAATATATAATATAATATATCGAAGGTGTTTTTATATTGTTATCCATTGCCATCAGCATTTTAGATTGTGCATATTAATATTGCATAGTTATTGATTGTTTTCAATCGATCGAGGCAACATTACATTAGTGAAGGGTTAATATCATCTGTACCCCCTTGGATTTATTTCCGTCTCTCTACTAACTGTATGATTAACGAAGTGATCTTGTCAAGATGTAGAAACAGCCATATATTACGACCTAACCTAATCATCCAAATCTTGTATTAATCCCCAAAGTCTCCCCATAATACTCGAAGAAATATAACTTATATTCGACGTAGAGACTGTAAACAAGTCTTAATAGCTTTTTAACCGTGTAGACAAAATGCACTAGTGGGTCAATCTTTGTTAAGGAAGTGAAATGAAATATTTTATTGTTTTTAAGTACGTTAGAAATAGCATAAGGTGATAACATCAGGGGCTCGCATTGGGAATATTTTTACGCTTCCGGGTCAAAAGGTCACGTCGTCCTCAGAAGCTCGTGTGAAAAATAAAAAAAATGCCAGGTCGGAGCCCGTGAAGCACGGTAATTGTCGGTTTATTACCCCATCCAAATAATGCCGTATCCATGTCAGCCCCTGCAACATGCATCACCGAAATGGTTTAAAAAAAATGATACTCCAGGCTAGCACGACCTCGCCTGGGTCGAACTGCGAACTCCTAGTCTAGCAAGCAAGAAAGAGACATTTTTGAATAATGACTTGTGTAACACGAAATAATATCTCTCCTTGGTGGTTCTCGCCAAACTCAAATTTATCTTAGATTTCACCGACAAATGCTTAATGTGAATTCAGCATCTCATTCGCTAATACCAAAAGATTAAAGTCTGAAATTAAAATCAAATAACCACCCAGTTAATGTATTTCCCATAGGTATACACATCATTTGTCGGTTAAAATGGGATTTCGACAATTTGATATCGTGCCAATATGATTTCGTTTCCATCGACCCACCTCTCTGAAATTTATACGATTCCATGAGTCCGTAGACGTGATATGTTTTAGTTGTAGTCGCGATCTTTTTACATTTATCTTCATAGAAGACTCGATTTGTTAGTCTATAACAGTTTTATCTAAATAAGCCCCGAGTCCATAATTTCTTATCGCTGTCATCTCAATAGTTTTGCTATGTAATTGGAAATGGAAAGAAAGAGTAGCCAGTGGCATCTGGGTCGTCTGATAAAATACGGTTTATAGTGGTAATTTTAGAAGAAAGGTGGTTACAAGATTTGAGATTAAGTCAGACCCCTGCAGCATCTTGAAACCTCGTTAAAGAATTATTTTTGATTTGTTAGATGAAGGTGTTGAATAATTGGTAACTTGATGTCCGCGTATCTTTAACTGATCGAGTGTACCGAAAATCGGGAGCAAGGGTGATTTAGCAAACAATACTGCTTTGAATACACATCCTCTGTTTCGATTCTTGTGTGGTTCGTCACTTATATATAAATTGCCAAGTCAAACAAAATGTGCAGATCATATTGACATATTCAAGATAGCGAAAAACTTAAGTACAACGTGATTTACATCTATAGGGTTATATTGGGTTTTAATAGATGGTAATGGCGAATACAGATGATCATTCAACACCCCTTGTCCTTTTTTGAATTTTCCCCAATCGGAGTCCTTCATGTCTTGGCAGAAAAATGGACGGAAAACTCCTTCCATTACATTTCCATGGAATGTTCATAACGATATTATATTATTCAGACCTGTAGTACAATCACTATCGATGAAGACTAATTCCATGACTAAAACCCCACGATTAAGACTAAAAGAGCCAACAAAGCATTATAATAGTTACAATTAGTGCTATTTACTACGATTGGTACCGACGTATCTTGGTCTTTTATATATTGTAAATTGGTAGCATGTACGGAAACAACCATCATTTCTCAGTCGACTAATGTGGTTGAAAAGTTTGACGTACGTTGATGAAGTTATTCAGTCGTGTCTAAATGCTGTTGAAATGTGTAATCTGTTAAATTGGATACTTTCTTCTTGGAGAGGTCTTTTTAAAGATTGAGTAAACGAGTAAATTGACCGAGCGAATGAAAAATCGATGGAATTATTTTTTTATCCAATGTGCGATCTCTCTCTCTCTAAAATAATCTTTTGAAATCTTTAACTAGTTTTCAGATGGTTTGCTTTGAAAATCGAAAATGGTTGCTCTTCTCTTTAGATTCTATTTTTAGGATTGTTACACTTGCAGTGTCGGCAAGATACTTGAGATCAAGGCGCTTCCTTGGTTTAGAGTTTTCTCATTTTTCGTCCGTTTGCTTACAATTTGACCTAATCCGATGACATTTCATTTAACCAATCAAATTCTTTTACTCTCACAAAATGCCAGAGCGGGAGAAATTTGATTGGTTATTGTATTAAAAGAGTAAAATAGATGCATTCCAATCAATTCCATTATTGCCGTTTTACATGTGTCAATTCTTTTCAGGCTGCAATATAGCAAAATTCTGGCCGCCTTGATATCATTTACATAGTACAAAATACTTGAATTCTTCCCGCCAGTTAAACAATGCATTTAATTCGCAGTAATAGATTTTTTAAAAATCAAAACATAACACAAGCTCCGATTATTAAATTATGTGAAAACAGAACATAGTAAAATCAAATTATTTTTATCGTAGTGGGATTTTTTTCATTAAAGCCCAGACGCTATCGAAACTTTTCCTATCATTTGTTACACTTAAGTAAATAGTGTTGACGCCATGCGCCAATTATTTGACAATATATAAATTCCTAAATTGGATATCTAATGTTTTTCTCTCCATATTTTCATATATTATTTAACATTAGAGTGAATACCAATAACCCAGTGAAATATAATTATAGTTTTACGACATTTTGATGGTACAAGCTCACTCAGTAATTGGTGCATTAAGTAGCAAAATATAATAGGCGAATATTCAAGTAGGCATAGAGTTTAGACATGATTCTAAAAAATAAAAGTTATGAGAAAGGGAAAAAAATCCTAGAAACCATCAATACGAAACATAGCCAGCGTGGTATTCACCGCAAATCAGTTTCCAGATTTTAGCTTAATGGGTTTTTCAAAAGCCAAAAATGTAACAGCTTAAGAATAGAATTCTATTTGCTTGTTTTTATTTTGTGAGTTTTACGTCCTACTTTTCAGCAACATGTGGACGGGCAACGCCATGCAGGATGCAATGAGGGAAATTTTGCCAGGACAGCGGCAACTGTCGAGGACTTTAAACGTGCAAAGTCTGTAGCACACGGGACCTCGGTTTATTGTCCCATCCGAACGATAAGACGCTTTTTCCATGTCAGCCCCTCTTACCTGCGTCACTGACAGGGTGAAACCGGGTTGAAAAATCCGAAGGTATTATCTCGACCTATGCCGGGATTGAACCCTAGAACCTCAGGTTAGCGAGCAAGCGTCTGATCCTACGCTCCTCCCCCCTCCCTACCTGTTAACCACGCACAGTGCTGTTATTAATTAAAAAGCAAAAACCTGATGCCTATAGAGCCGAGCTCTCATTTACAAAAAAACAATTCTTTAAGCAATTGATCTGTATCATGCATTCGTCCCGTGGTATTTAAATTAATGCACTGGAATATATTTCTTTCAGACAAAGAGTCTTATATTCTAAAAATAAATTGATATTGTCATAAGGAGCGGAATTATGTTTAATTCGCAAATAAACTTCTCTTAGATGTTCGACTCCCCAATATGAACACTACCAAATTAGACCAGTTGCAATCGATATTTTTCACATCTTCGTTGAGTTTTAAACTGATGAAATTAGCTTTATTTGTTACAATGTAGTATTATTATAATCACCGTTCCAGACACTACTTACCGGAGAACAGAAAAGTTTAATCATTTTGAAAGATTACATCTTATATAAGAAAAACATTTTTGTCTTTGCCTCATTGTTATAACTTTGTACTGGAATTTAGGTCTAAACACACTGGCGACGTTAGATTCTAATATGTCTTTTTGTCAGGTGTGTTGGAAAAAATTAAGCCAATTTTGTCTGCCATCCAAAAATGAAATGAATAAAGTTTTACGACCTACATTTCTGCATCTGATTTGGCTAATGAAGACGACGCCAAGTTCAAAAGATGTGTGTCGAATCATAATGGGTTAATGGCAACATCGTGCCCCAGTGGTTCTCCAAAACTTTTCGTTATGCTATTTATGACCTCAGGAACTTTTGAAATGCTATGCAATGGTATAGTTCTGGTAAAGAAAACTTGTGGAATCTTCTGTACTAGCTGATGCGGTAATTTGTTTTTTGGTCAGGCCTATGCCAACATGCGTCTGTCGATGCTATCAACTGGGACAAACGTATATTGCCACAACTTAATAAAACTATGGTACTTTTTGGACCAGCCATATTAATGTCCTTTTTGCCTTTTTAGTTATGCCAATTTATGTCTGTTGGTTTTATCTGAGACAAACACGTGCTACAACAATATCTCTAAGAAAAAACTGGTAGACTCGTGAAGACGACGAGAGAAACACGTGGAAACGTTGCATAAACTAGTGATTGTTGTATTACAAAGCTGTGTCTATAGTTTCTATGCCGTAACTAGGGTATTTTTGCTTTGGTAAGACCACCTTCACCATAGACGTCTAAAAAGCTAATATTTAGCGGATCTAATATTTAATTTTTTTTTTTTTTTCTTACAAAATGTTATTTTTTTCTTATAAATGTTTTTTTTTTTATTATTCTTATTTGTCGTCATATTCGGTATGATGCATTTGTCTCATTTTCCTTGATAAAGTTAATGGTTACGATCTTAATATGTCATATTAACCCAAATGTCAGTGACTGACTAGACTCTTGAAGGTCTGAGAATCGTCCATGCGAGACTAGGTATTGTGACCTGGATAGGAAATGCTCCTGTAAATAGAATATGTTTTGCATTATAAGAACATTTAATTAGTGGAAATGAATTGTCAGTGTTAAACAACATCTAATTACAATAATGTGAAATTTATTCACAATCTGAACTAACATATAGCAAAATAATGGTAAAAACATTATTGGCAGCGAACATGATCATCAGTGTTTATTTTCAGACTATGTTTCTAATTAATTTCCGAGCATATATATTTATGGATAGCATATCGGTTATTAACAAATGAAATACAAATATATTTAGATCAAATTAATCTGTGGTTTATTCAGCCGTCTTGCCTTTATATACGTTTAAACTAGAGTTTTGTCGCTCTGTATAATGTAACTCATAAGGTTCATTAAAGTGCTGAACCGTAGGACATGAATTAAAATGTCAGTTCACTTGGCCAAATAAATTGCTGAACTTCAAGAAATGAAAGTAAGACACCAATTCATATGGCCCAGTAAAATGCTGAACTGTGGTATATAACAGATCATTTTCCATGGTAATATTTGGAATTAGTTTACACAGTTGTTAATTGGCCCATTAATGTTCTGAACAATAGTACATATCAGTTTATTTGGCCTTTTCTGATGTAGAAGTTTCGACTTAAACACAGGTCAGTTTATTTTTTTAAATTGTTCATCGGTTCAGTACTGAACTGTACAACATGATAACTAATTTCAATTTTTATAATTGGTTTTACGATTGGTTCAGTTCTGATCTGCATTCTCCCAGATATAAGTTGGGTTGTTGAAAACAGAACTGCATGTAGATATCAGTTAAAGTTATTAAATAAACGGGTTTTGGTGGCGCAGTAAGATGCTGAAATGTAGGACATTAAGATAATGTTCAGTTAAAATTCATTGAAATATTCACTGCTGTATTTTTTCAGGTTTTAAACCTACATTTCACTTAATTTGTCTAGTTTTGTCTAGCCATTAGCGTAAATGATACTTTTTGTCAGTGTGATTAAAATTAAACCAAACTTTCTTTCCGTTTTTAATACCCTTTTTTTTAAATACCCACTTCAGTTAGGGTCTAACAACAGCCCAGTTGAACGTTCTTGAAATTAACATTTTGGCCTAACTCGATGACGTCTGCTTTAACCAATCAAATTTGTACCCTCTCTTTTGTGATCGCTGTTTATCAGTTTAGGGCAAAAGGTTAATTTGACGAACGTTCAGGGGGGCTGTCGTTAGACCCTAACTGAAGTGGCTCTATTAGAAATAAAAGCTAAAAACAGAACGCAAGTTTGTGAAATAAAAAAGAATTGTAAAATGACAACGTTTATTATTGTTCTAATTCATTCTCCACATAGTTGGTTGTCTAATATTCATTAAATAATAAAGCGACCCACCATTCGAGATTCCTTAACTTCTTTGGTATTATTGTCAGAACGTAAACAAGCATTATCGTGACGTCTTATCCGCCAATATCGTCAAGTAAAAGGTCTGGTGACTTTGAATACTTGACTGATCTTTTTGTTTTATTTTCCATCGATATCTTTGACAAGAATAGTGCTAAAATGTTATTAATGTATTATTAATCAAAAAAATCATACGTTAAGAAATTTTAGCACATTGCGACCCGGCGTTAGTCCATTGAACTTAACTTCTTGCTCGCACTACCAAACCATGTGATTAAACCATCCAACTACCATTTAACATGACTACCAACAACTATCTAGTGTTTGATATCAGCTTCTGCTGGAGTGGATGGTAACTTGTCAAATACCAACTAACCAACCAGGCTTGTAATTATTTAAGATGTAACAGCAGCTTTCTGTATCCTCGCTTCTCATTGTAGCTCAGTTGTTGAAGGGAGGTTGCTGATCCGTTTACATGTATTGGTGTATATTTCTTCTTTTTGTTTTTGTTTGAATCAATGCTGGTTAACTACGTCAGAATTAGAATATAATATTGGTGTATTTTTTTGGCATCATAAGTTTAACAGTCCCATAGGCTAGATAACCACCGCCATCAACTTCAAGCACTCTAAATAGTTTTGGTCAACATTTGGACAGATTGCAGTAAAAGATTAAGAGGTCCAATGAGACTATAAACTGAGGCTCGAGGAGCTTTACGCTGTAGCTGCAGGAGAGTTGGAGATGGAGTATAGGCTAGTAACCCTGTCCTTGCAAAATATTCCTCACTGCACACTGCATGGTGATTTCTATCATTATTATCAGCATGAACGGGAGACGCGAAACTTCATTTCATTTCACAAATGGTAATTGATAACGATAAGGACAATGCGACATTAGTAATAGCACACCATCCGAAACAAAATTAGTTTAGCTGTGTTTATTTTGAAATGAAAGCACGGTCACATTAGTAGATGGATATATTTGTAACCATTGTCGATGTTAATCTATCGCTAATCTACACACAAACTCAATTACTTTTCATAATCAACATCATGTATTCACCATTGTTACCCGTCAAATCCAACCCAGTTATTTTCAATTTAATCATTCGATCTTTTCTCTATCCAAATCATTATATGACGATTAATCATTAAACTGATTTTATTGACGTATATTGGCAGTACTCTCATTTAATATTAGAATTAATTGCTTAGAGTTTATTTTTTTCAAATACGAGTGCTGTGACATACAACGCAAATACTAGATGTTTTGTGTATCAGTACAAATCAGGATGCGTTCATTAATATGCACTCGGAGTTTTTTTGATGACTGATTTTTTACAAACAACAAATTTTATATATGTTTATTTACTGTCAGTTGTAATCTGATTGTTTGCACTCAGTAAGGATAGTTTCCTACATATACGTATTGCTTAAGTGTATTGTGCAGTATGGCTACTGACTCACGGGAAGTCTTCGACATCTCATTTACAGAAGATGACACAAATTTTTGTGAGGAGAAGAACATTTTGCACAATTGATTAGTTATTATGTTCACAATATATGTATTACAGATGTTGGACTAGCGTCTGGTCATAGTGGAACAACAAATCATAATTATTATAGGTAAGACCCCTGTCTGTTTTACAAATAAGAAGTTATCTTATTGTCTATTTGTATAAATTTTTTACAATATATAAATTTGTGTCTAGTTATTTTGTATCTAGCAAGAGCTCATAAACGTGTAATGTGTCTAGCTTCGGATTTACTAGGACTACTATGAGCTCATTTATAAGTAGACATAGGACAGGATATTTTGGTATAGCTAGTGTGTCTGGTTAATTATAATCAAGAGTCTACGTAAAACCAGTAAATCTGGTGTCTGGTTGTTTATAATTAATAGTCTATGTAAAACCAGTAAATCTGGTGTCTAGTTGTTTACAATCAACAGTCTATGTAAAACCAGTAATTAAAGTGTCTGGTTGTTTATAGTCAACAGTCTATGTAAACCCAGTCATTCTAGTGTCTGGTTGTTTATAATCAACAGTCTATGTAAAATCAGTAATTAAAGTGTCTGGTTATATATAATCAAAAGTCTACGTAAACACAGTAATTCTGGTGTCTGGTTGTTTATAATCAACAATCTATGTAAAACCAGTAATTAAAGTGTTTGGTTATATATAATCAAAAGTCTACGAAAACACAGTAATTCTGGTGTCTGGTTGTTTACAATCAACAATCTATGTAAAATCAGTAGTTAAAGTGTCTGGTTATTTATAATCAACAGTCTACGTTAACACAATGGTTCTGATGTCTAGTTGTTTACAATCAACAGTTTACATTAAATTAGTAATTCCAGTTTCGGGTTGTTTATAATCAACGGTTTATGTAAAATCAGTAATTCTGGTATCTGGTCTTGTTTATAATCATCAACATACGTAAACCCATCTATTATGGTTTCTGGTTGTCTATAATCAACAGTTTACGTAAACCCAATAATTCCGATGTCTGGTTGTTATAATCAATAGTTTACGTAAAACCCAATAATTCTGGTGTCTGGTTGTTTATAATCAACAGTGTGTGTAAACCCAGTAATTCTGGTGCCTGGTTGTTTATAATCAACAGTGTATGTAAATCCAGTAATTCTGATGTCGGGTTGTTTATAATCAACAGTGTATGTAAACCCAGTAATTCTGGTGTCTGGTTGTTTATAATCAACAGTGTGTGTAAACCCAGTAATTCTGGTGTCTGGTTGTTTATAATCAACAGTGTGTGTAAACCCAATAATTCTGGTCTCTGGTTGTTTATAATCAACAGTGTGTGTAAACCAAGTAATTCTGGTGTCTGGTTGTTTATAATCAACCGTGTGTGTAAACACAGTAATTCTGGTGTCTGGTTGTTTATAATCAACAGTGTATGTAAACCCAGTAATTCTGGTGTCTGGTTGTTTATATCAACAGTGTGTGTAAACCCAGTAATTCTGGTGTCTGGTTGTTTATAATCAACGCTGTGTGTAAAACCAGTAATTCTGGTGTCTGGTTGTTTATAATCAACAGTGTATGTAAACCCAGTAATTCTGGTGTCTGGTGGTTTATATCAACAGTGTGTGTAAACCCAGTAATTCTGGTGTTTGGTTCTTTATAATCAACAGTACGTATACCCAGTAATTCTGGTGTCTGGTTGTTTATAATCAACAGTGTATGTAAACCCAGTAATTCTGGTGTCTGGTTGTTTATAATCAACAGTCTACGTAAACCCAGTAATTTTGGTGTCTGGTTGTTTATAATCAACAGTCTACGTAAACCCAGCAATTCTGGTGTCTGGTTGTTTATAATCAATACAAGAATCGATTCTGCTCTCCGATTTGCAATTGTTCTGTAAATATGTCATGATATTAGTTTATCAATACATTCGAATAAATATTGTACTGTAAGTACAATCTATTATCTAGTGATTTACATTTAGTACATCTTCAGTATAGTAATTTACAACTGGTAGATTGAATTACTAGACTCGTCTGATTATTTACATCTCACACTGAAATATTTACGAGGTGTTATTGGCCATGTTTGTTCAATATTTTACGCATCTGTGAAATTATTTGTATTTACCTCTTCAACAGTAAAACAGGACCTCAAAACTCTTCTTGTCGAGCTTGTGCTTGCTAGTACAGCTTGGATTTTATTCATCATTTGTAAATCTCCCGATCATTACATGGGCTTCCTATTAATATATGGTGATTCTTCATGAAAAGTTAAAACTGGCTTATCATTTGTTATATGGAGCGAGGTAGTTACTGTTTTTAATGAAAATTCTTCTTAGTATAATCTCAAATTCCGAATATCTTGACAGTTTTGATGTTTACAGTCTGTAGCTCGATAAGGTCCTGTTTTTCGTGTTTCATTTGAACAACTCGACACTTTTCCATGTCACCTCCCACAAACAGCATCGCAGACAGTTGATTTAAGCGGTTTATATA
This sequence comes from Lottia gigantea, assembly GCF_000327385.1. Lineage (NCBI taxonomy): Eukaryota > Metazoa > Mollusca > Gastropoda > Lottiidae > Lottia > Lottia gigantea. The sequence goes on from NW_008710601.1 coordinate 1,473,623, forward strand.
ATACGTAAACAGTACGTTTTCACAATCGCCAAGAACACGAGTATACAGCTTTCATTACTTTTTCCCAATAGTATTCATAGATGAGTATGTCTGTAAAAAAGTGGACTTGTACTAAGGGGATATTTTGGGTATAAATAGCTAAGAAATCAATAAAACAGAAATTGAAAGTACAAATACAAGATTATATAATAACCAAAGTATAATGGATTTTTTATAAGGTTATCATTAATTCTATTGTTTCCCTGTACGCTTGACAACGTCTTCAATATTTTTCATTTTTCTTCGGAGAAATCTATAATGTCTATTTAAATCAATATTTATACAAAGACTACTTTCTACATAAAAACGGAAAGCGGAATCGGCTAATTTGTAAGGTTTTCTTAGTGTTATCACAGTCTTAATGGAAGTTTTGTGCTCGTTTTAAGAAGCTTCATAGAAGTAATGAATGTATTCAACAAAACAAATGTACACAACTATATTTCCTTTTCTTTGTTCTCGGTTTTATAAAGAAGAAAAAAAATAAGAGTTCCGTTAGAGTTGTAGCTTTTCAAAGGAAGACATTGAAATAGACGAGACTTGGGCACGTTCTGGTATCTACTTTAACACACTCTCAATCTTGTCAGAATAATTCCAAGTGAAACGTTGTTGATCTAGAAAGATGTTAAATAGAAATGACGAAGCAGATATAGCTCCACCTGTATGACGAAAGGAACACTTTGTTGAAGAGGAATTGCAGGAATCTTTACAATCCCTTTAAGGGTGGTTTGACTTCTTCAAGTACAGATCTGGGATGGTGATACTTGATTCGAAAATCGGATGAGAAACTGTCGACTTGGTATGTCCTTCTGCGTTCTGAATCTACTCAGCATCTACATCTCTGTTCACTTAAAGTAGAGACGCATGGTGGTACAGATACTTCATTCTTAAATCGGTAGTCTCGATTAACCTGTTACATCCTGTCTGTTCCGCCTCTGCTCGGTATATAGATCTCTTTTCACCAAAAGTACATACCCATGGTGTACAGATACTTCATTCTAAAATTGGATGAAAAGATGTCTGGTGGTCTCCATTAAATTGTTACGTCCTTCTCAGCTCAGCGTCTAGATCTGTTGCTTATCAAATCAAGAGGTTAGTTTTGTGATGTCTTTGGGTTAATTGGATTTGACTGGTCTTAAATGTGCATAAAACTTTAAAATGTTGCAAGTCAGTCATTCGTTTTTATTTGATAGAATCTCAAAAGGCACCAAGTGTGAATTTTTAAAACACTTTCCTTTTAGTTACGTACATTTACTTTTATAAATTTCTAACTTAATGAAACTTGAAAGCGAATGTGCGTCGTAGAAAAATCAAAGCGTCATAAGAATTTTTAATGACGTCATAGTTGCCAGTATTAATGTTAAAAAAACAACTTGTTTTAGATTAAATCATTAACAGAAAAAATATTCGAATCAGACAAATTTGCCACCATTACACGCGCTTCAGTAGTTAGTTGTGCTAGATTAAACGGATAAAATGACATATTTCTGCTCGACGAATTTCTAAATTTAGTTTCAAATCTTGGCTTTTACTTTCCTTCAAATTGAGTCTGTAAATGTATTCATTGCGTTTAATTTTCAACTTTGCAGCCCACTTGATCAAATGCATTAGCAAATCGATAAAACACACATAAGAGCGAGTTAAAAGTTTGTTCGCTTAAACGAATAACAAGCCATATGAATTTATTTTTTTTAGTAAAATTTGAAAACTGTCCAAGCTTGCTGACGAGTTTATATTGTTTGACTGATTTGTACTAATGAATCGTCTAGATTTGCTAGATGAAACTTGTTGAAGTATATCAATCATAGGTCTTCGAGAGACTCATCTTCACAATCTCGGGCTATTACAAACTTCATACTTATAACTTGACTGCAATATTCTCCTTTCTTGCATCATGGAATTTTGTAAATGAATCGATTTGATTGGATTGTACGTTAGCGAATTCAGCTAATCAGAGGTCTCGACAAAAAGTCTGTGAACACAAAGCCATAATGTTTTCTGTCTTTCTGTTGGGGGCTCTCATTGGTTGTATTTGCTGGCGCGAGCTCTTATCAAATCGCTGCATTCTGTGAAAATATTGGCTATTGGAGTCAAGGTATAAGTACGAAGTTCGTGATAGCTTGACATTGCGAAGATGAGAGAGACATGATAACAATTCTCGTGGTTTAACCAATGATACGATTCCGTCGACTCATTACATTTCTTGCTTCTAGCTATGCTTGCAGATTTCTGTTTTTGGAATCGAAATTAAATTTGCAGTCAATCGTATTGAAGAAGTCATACAGCTTTTCTAACAAGACAAGATATTTCCGGTTAACCGTTTTCTACTTAATATGGTTGTAATGGCCACCTAGGTTAATGTTCTGTAATATCATGTATTGCTGAATATCATGTTCGTAGCCACCACCTCTCCGTTGGTGGATGGTCTGAAATACTCTGTGTAGTTGAAAACGATGGTCATAGTTGCTCCCAATGAACTTCAGCATATTTTCAAATCATTATCGTTTGCAGAAGTTTGATTCTTGATGAACGCATGTATTGATTTGATAATTTTATGTTACCAAATTAACAATCTTAACTATATTATAGACTCTCTGAAAGAAACGCAGAGTTGACAAACCGAGTAACATAACGGCATATTTCTGCTACACTGCTCACAAAGACACTACAAATACGTGGATGTCAATACTTATCTGAGTCTGCGTCATCTGTAATATAGATTACTGAAAACCGGCTCCACATAAGGCAATTATATAGGTTTTTATTCGATTCATATGACTGAGTTATTGATTGTGCATGCCAGGTTATCCATTTGATCAACAAGTCTTCCTCCCTAGTCTATGTTGTCAATTATTTATATACGTTAGGTGGTTGTTCAATCAGCGATCAATCTGACACTGTGGAGACTGGTGATTCCAATCTACAATAAGATTATTGGAAAATCTCAGTCAAATTTTCGTCTGATTTTGTGTTTACCTATTTGTGAAATCAGTGACTCCAATTTAGAGAAAATGTTCCTATCTTTAATAAAGATCTTTCTAAATTACTCATCCGTAATTTGATTGGTTGGTCATTATGTATCGAGTGTAATGATTGGCTTACTGAAATGGACTTTGACGTGCTAATCTGGCGAAACGATCGATTGAACGGCACCGTCAGAAGCTGACTCTTTCTCTTTCTCTATTATTTACGAAGAGGGGATAATAGGGCGAGACTAGCATGCTAAAACGTTGAATAATTTAGACGTTTATTCGACTGAACGCGGTCTGTGCCAATACAACTATCTAGTTTTATACTTGAACTGTATACATCACTCCTTTAGTCTCGACAACCATACCGTTAACTTTCTTAAAGCTTCCACTTCATAATAATCTTTTTGAGCTTCCGATTAAAGCCTCCAGTACATGGATAGCATTAGTTCAAGGCTTTAAATTGTCTCTTGAACGCTTTACAGGGACTAATTAAAGATTACTGTCGACTTTAATAGGACGGAAGCAATTCAGCACCATTGGTTTTGCTTTAGGATACTAGACGGTAGATTTGTTTTGATACGCTACTCGCTAATATCGGATTATATATGTGATTGTTATTCATTTTAATAGTTTTATGTCATAAAGGCTGCTATTCGTATAGTGTGGTCTAAGCTTGTTACCGCGTAGGCTTATACCGGTTCAGATATGGACGTGCATTGCGTTTTTTTTAAAACGGACGTTACGGAGTACAGTTTTAGATTTTGGAATCTTTGGTTTTTCTGCTGGTGACCATTTCGAGGATCTGTATGTGCTTTAAGTTGGTATTAAATAAGGCCACAGTTCAGACCAGGACTGTGATTTTCAAATGATCGAATACGGACAATGCTCGTCTATGGTTTTCAACAAGCTTCAAAAGATACACTTTTATGTTGCATTGAATGTGTCTGAAGATTCTGTGAAGTCTTAAATTAGTTACAATGGAATTAACTTTTGACATTCGCCGTTATACAAATAACAAATTAGTGGGATGGATTCAACAGCTGTGCAATAATTTAATCAAGATAAAGTGAATCATTAAGAATAACTTCATTGAAATTTACTTGATTACTTCTATAACAAACGTTAAGTGCAACAGGTATTTACAAAAAAAATCGTTTGAAAGTTACAAAATTATTTACTGTTTAAAATGATTTGTTAAAGCGAGTCGCTTTGAGGCTTTGCTAACAGGATGCTTGAATCAGATAAAAGGTAAGCTAGTGTCACTATTTTTTGTACAGTGTTTTATGTCTGTAATGTGTTATGTCAATTATATAGCTTAGGTAAATTAATAAAAAGTTAATATTCGCCTGATGAGTAAAATTACATGTAATGCTATATCGTTCGTACGATTATTGTATTCAGTATTTGAGAGTTAACTTCTATTTTTTGAAACAAATCATTGTCCTGATGTGGATTGCGTATCCGAAACACATGTTGGCAATATGACTAGGTACGTTCAATTAGATATGTTAAGGGTATCTAACCTATCCGAGTATTTCGTTGTTGGCTCTCTTTGTCCTGTTCAATGAAATCGCTTACTCAACTGGTGGTCCTGATGAAGATTGTTTATCCGACACATGTGTTTCGTGTATGTATCCGACGAGTTTTAGCCAATGCATGTGTTGAGCCCTACTTAAAAGCAGAAAACATTTATTGTAATACTTTTAAAGTTAAATAGTTTTCATTATAAAAAATTATTGTGAAGCAAATTGTAAAAATATTAAGTTTCTGTAATTACTGTCGATAATAGCTAAGTCAGTGAGTGACGACGATGAAGGCATCCGAATCGTAAAATACTTAAGTTTGGAAAGGTGTTTTGCACTTTTCAATTAACTTCGTTCATGTATGCAATTATTAGTTCTTGTACACATGAGAATTGATGACTTATATTTCAAGAGTATATCTTAAAGAGTAATTTCGTCATTAAAGTAATTTAGTAGACTAAACCAATCAATACTTTTTTATTGGACTTTGCAATGCATATTTTTGGTGATTGTAAAGAGGTTTTCTGAAGTGTTTATGTGTATCGTGGTGGATACTGATGGCATCAATTTGCACGGTTCCAATTTTTTCAGACGTCTGTGGTTCCTGCAATTCCACTTAAACTAAGTGATCGATGACGTCACTAATCACTCAATATGCTTGTATCACACTAGGACTTCGTGATTAGTGACGTCATCAAATACTTAATTTTAGTGGAATTGCAGGAATAATAAAATGGAGTTTTTTGTTTTGCTACAGAATGGCGGACAACGTCATGCACATGGCTAAAAAGATGACCTTACACATGTTAAACTAGTGATAAACAAATCAATCCTATTTCAGAAAATATAAGTTGCTAAGAAGCCTTTCAAGACGGTGAAGTCCACAATGTACGTTTGTCATTTGACTGTTCTGACAAATATTAATAAGCCTAATGATAATGCTAATGGTATATAGGGACGAAATGTCTAAAGACTTTTTAATCTTTCTTAATCTATTAAGGACTAAAAAGATTTTAAAAATAGGTCGGCTTTAGAAACTCTGTTAATGACTCGGATTAAAGCCTATTTTCAGATTTTAAATCACATTATAAATGCTGGACGATTTTCATGAACAGCACCGAATAGATGCTGGCTGAGGTTCATAAACACCACCCTATTGATAATGTACGATGTTCATTAACATCACCATACAGATGCTAGACGATGTTCATGAACATTACCCTATATATGTTGGAAGATCTTCATAAGCAAAACCCTATAGCTGCTTGACGATGTTCATGAATTCCACACTATAAGAACTTTAAGATGTTCATAAGCAATCCCCATTAGATGCTAGACATGTTCATAAACACCACCCTTTAGGTACTGGAAGATGTTCATATGCAACACCCAATAGATGCTAGACATGTTCATGAACACCACCCTTTAGGTACTGGAAGATGTTCATAAGCAACACCCTATAGCTGCTTGACAATGTTCATGAACACCACACTATAAGAACTGGAAGATGTTCATAAGCAACGCCCAATAGATGCTAGACATGTTCATGAACACCACCCTTTAGGTACTGGAAGATGTTCATAAGCAACACTCAAAAGATGCTAGACATATTCATGAATGGATGAACCCCACCCTTTTAATATTTAAAGCTGTTATGAACACCACACTTTAAATACTGGACGACGGTTGGGATGTTCATAAGCACCAACTAATAGCTGCTGGTCGACGTTCATGAACACTAAACAATAGGTGATGGAAGATGTTCAAAAACACCACCATATAGATACTGGACGTTGTTTATGCATAACATAAATTTAGACTCGATCATTGAAATTGAGAAGTCGAAAATAAATGTATGTACACGTGTGCAATATCAAAGTGATGTGTTACTGTATATTTTAATTAAAAGTAACATGCCATAAATTGATATTTTTCCACAGAGTGTAGCAGCGTTATGTCATTAGATACCAATGTATCTTGATTTTAAATTGTGTTCTTAATGCCTAATGCCTCCATTATTGGTTTGAATCTAGTCTTGCATGCATTGCCGTATACCCAATTGATCTTGTCGGTGTTTCAGGTCTTATGCGTTGTCATTTGGAAAAGTATGTGTCTATTTTAAACCTTGTGCTACATGTTTCATGACGTATTTTATAGAAAAGTTACTTCTAGGAATTAGTGTTTGTTAAGGATTTCGTCATTTTTTTTATCCTAAACAAGATTATGTTGCAACTTTCAACATCAAACGACAAGGAGTCCTTCAAAAGACTGTTACACTGCCACTCAGCACTGAGAGATAATTATACCGTTAAAAGTCCTCATATTACAGCTTCTTAGCCATCACTCGAACGACTCCACTAGTCTCTAAATAACCCCACGAAATTGACTTAATTCGATCAAAGATAACTTGAGTGCTCTTAGAGAGAATACTGAAAAGTATCACCGCGTCTTATTTAAATGTTATTGGTACGTGTTTGACATTTCAAATAGTTGTTAATGTCGCTTCTTTAAATGCAGAATAATGTAGCTTTAGATCATTCCGGTCGTCCAAAAAAAAAACCTCCTGTTTTCACGATTTAGGATATCTGTGAAAGGAATAATGCAATAATGTCTCTTATGTTAGCAAGTCATTACGAGAGTTGTGCACTATAACACGATTTCTTCAGGATGCTGTAACAGTGTACATGACACGTAGAGAACTTATTCCAAGCGAACTCAACCTTTGTAATGGGTTCCCTTAATTGCTGTGTCAATAGTGAATAGGAGTGATATTTATTTCTGCTTCCTGTGGACACTACTTGCAGCGCACAATTTGCATAGTTTTGAACATTTCTTGGCAATACGTTTTTATAAAGTATCCGAATATCAAAGATCTGCTGCAATGACTGTATGCAGATAAAATTTGAACTGTTCAGAACTGAAAAGAGGTTGGTAATACCGATGCCCTTGCCAAATTTCTCTCATTGTACACAGTATGGGTCAAGGATGCCTGTTTTCATTTATCCAATTGGACAAGAAAGTTGACCAAAAATCTCATTCACTTAATTTCAGCGTGGTTAGATAATAATAGTGCTTCAAGCGTCAACAAATATATAATATAAAACAAATTGTAATCTGCTTTGTGAATCAAATAGATCTTTTTGCTTTCCTCTTTTAGAGGACAAAGAGTTCTGGGAATTTGTTTCCGTCGTTGGTCTGCATTGATGGGGCTGACATGGAAAAACGTCTAGTAGTTAGGATGGGGCAATAAAACCGAGACCCCATATGGAAATCGAAAAGATTGTATACTGCATGGCGTTGCCCGTCTTCATTATCCCATCAGGACGTAAAACCCTATTCAATTCATGCGCTTTTGTTATCAAATCAAAGGAGGTCGATGAAGTCATTGGTCTATAGAGAACAAAGTATAAGACAGGATGAAAAACGACCAAGGCCAAAACGATTACTGATTCCAATGAGGCAGTCTGAACTTCAAGGACAAAAAAACCTTCAATAACCATAGAAAAAATATTAGCGACCGACATAAATAATATATCATCAAGTGTAATGGACGGTATCCTCATTAATTGGTGAAGAAACATTACGTCGATAAAGAACGTTGAATGCTATCAAGGATAAATTTAGATTTAAATGAGTTTTCCAGAATGACTTAACGTATTTGCCCCATACGAATTAAACATTACTATAGAAATTCAAACTCTCTCTACTGAATTTCTATGCGGTATTTTCGTGTGTTTTCTTTTTAAATAAGACATTATCATTACATTACCTATGGGAATTTTTATTGTAAATCCTCGGCCCGATGCCAGAAAGATACAAAATTAGGATAAAATCGGCCATTTTTAGATAATGACTCGACAAGATGTCCTATAGCCATTATATACTCATAAACCACCGTTAAAATGAGGAATGTGCAAAACAAAAGAAAGAATCTGATTAAAATGCACATTTATTGAAGTTTCGTCTCGTGGTTTTTCTTGTAAGTTGATGACTCCACTATGTACACAACTTGCTATGTTGTCGAGTTCTAAGATTTAAAAAAAATTGACCAATAAAATTCTTCTACCACATTGTGGAATGTTTGTTGCAAAAGTTAACCGGCGAAGAGTGGGGCACGAAAAGAGGCTGGGCCGACTCTCCCCCCCCCCCTCCTCTAACTTTCAAATTCCTTATCCTTACATAGAACAGAATTGTCCGCGGTCTCCCTTGACACCCCTGTAGTCCCTATACGGCCCCCTCATCTCATCATTCATAGAAACGTAAGTGAGAGCAGAATTTCAAGGTCGTTTTGTAAGGACATTGGATATCGGATTTCTCAAACTGGATGAACTCAAGTTGATTATCTATGTCGTGGATTTGTCGACATGTTTCGTTCAGTAGGTTACAGACAAGAATCCTGTCAACTAACCTTTTACTATCTATCAGTTATATGTGTCATTTGACTCGTATTAATGTGCATTCTTCTCTTTTTTAATCAATTTAGTGGAATGAAATATATAATTGATTTACGGTCGAATCAAATCCGTCGCAGTCGATTATCGTCATCTGAGACGTCTACCGTGGATATTTACAGACGTAAACATAACTGCCAGAAATATGACCGATAATAAGAGCCTTAAATGTTAAAAAATAAAATAATGTTTTTTGGAAAAACAATAAATTTCACTCAATTTTCGCTTAAACATTTTTTTCAAAAATACTTTCATACATAATTTCATTGGAAAAGTTTAATTTGTGATGGACTTTGATCCTAATGGTGACTACGATATTTTTCGAGGAACTCCAAGTGGTGTTTCGGCAGGAGAATCATTACTAATAAGACCAATGAATAAAATTTTACCAGGAAGACAAAATCGATTACTTGACTACTCGAAATAAAACTCGAGCAATGTTATCTTTTTCAATCAGACAATAACACAGCTCTCTCGGATTTAACAAGCATTTTTTATACGCCCACAAGAAAATATGGACGTATATTGCCGTCGCCCCTGTCCGTCCGTCCTCCGGTCCGTTCACATTTTTGTAGGAGCGAGAGAGGCTCAGTTTATATCCCATCTTGATGAAACTTAGTATACATGTATATATTCACGAGTTCCAGATTGGTAATAATCGGACGAACGGTTTCAGAGTAATTGCCCTTGATTTAGTTAGAACGCGTCAAATTCGGCTTTCAGGTAAGATAGAGGCTACAGTTTGTATCCAATATTGAAGAAACTAGATATGCATGTATATATTGAAAAGATCTCGGTCAAGTAAGAAATTGGTAATAATCGGATGAACAGTTTCAGAGTTATTATGTATACGGCAATGAGACATTGTTCATGATAGAGTTTCAGGTTTTTGCTTTGACTTATAAATATTGATAAATTATTTGAAAATTCATTATCAAGCCACTAAGGATTTTGTTATCATTTCTAACAGCTGGTAATGGGCGTATGTTACCTCGCCAGGCAAGCTATCTTTGAATATAAAAAAGTGCAGTGTTTTAATGATGACGTATTGTAACCTAGAAACGATAGACCTGAGTAGATGTAATCTTAAAATTTAATGTTTCTAAAATTGATTAAAAAAAAGTTAAATCGCTAATCACTTATATAACTCTATTGTTTTCTAATGGAATGTTAGAACGGCTTATATAAACTCTACCATAGTCTTCAAATATTTAATTATTATCAATATTGCGCTCTGTCTGCAAATACACTACTTCAATTGCATTTCCTTTTGACGATCGCTGGCAATGAGCCGTCTAGAATGGAATTAACTATTGGAATTAACCAATATAAAACAAAATCGATAGAACAAAATACAGCGTAAAGGCTTTTACGACATATAATGATGTTATATTAATAGAAATAAAACGCTTATTGTATATCACTTGATTACCATTTGCCTCCATTGTAGATAAATAAATAGCCTGTTTTCCTATTTGAATACAATAATGTTATATTAAAATAAATGATTAAGTTTTATGGTTAAGTCTTTTACATATGCAAGCTGTAACCGACAGCTATAGATCGAATGACATATACAAAAAAAATATTATGGGTTCAACAGTGGCGTAGCGAGGTTTTCATTGACAAGGGGCCATCCGAGCGCCCCGATATACCTATGCAGATTATAGAGGGCACTAGTCATAGTAGGAGGATAAGAGCGCCTTCCCCTAATGTAAGAAGCCGGAGAATATCGGGGCAGGGGGTGGCAGGGCCTAAAAATTACTGTCTAATTACGCCACTGAAGTTCAACTATGTGAATGAAATGTTTTTCCAGTTGAAACTGATGGCCAAGAAGCACAAGAATCTTCAAGTGTAGGCTACCATTAATTTTGGTTTTGTCACCTTGGCGTCATCAAAAACTACATGTGTGTGAATCGAACCTGTTTTTACAGTTGAAACGGGTGGTCTATAAAGCATCAGCATCTTCAAGTGAACCATTTAGTTTAGTTTTGTCACTGTTGCACCAACTATATGAATCTGACATTTTATTTTTTGGAACGGGTGGTCTAGAAACAACAGCATCTTCAAGTGAACCATTTAGTTTAGTTTTGTCACTGTTGCACCAACTATATGAATCTGACATTTTATTTTTTGGAACGGGTGGTCTACAAGCAACAGCATCTTCAAGTGTACCATTTATTGGGTTTTGTCCCCGCTGCGTCATCAAAGACACCAACTATATGTATCGTACATGTTTGTACAGTTGAAACGAATGGTTTAGAAACACCAGCATCTTCAAGTGAACCATTCGTTTTAGTTCTTCCCCTGTATAGTCATCAAAAACATTTATAGTTGAAACAGATGGTTTAGAGGCACCAGCATCTTCAAATGTGCCATAAATTTTGGTTTTGACCTCATGGCGTTAAACATTAACTGCTACAAACGCTGTGTCTGAACAGCCAAAATCTTAAATGTGACTTGATGGTGCTTTACCATAGTTCGATTCCAAGGAACTTATCTCTTTCGATAAATGGACATCTTTTTTCTTGCATGAATATTGTTGTGTTATTGCCAAAATCAGTTTTATTCTAATCGAAAACAGCAAATGTTAATAACATTGCCTACTGAATTTTAAGCAGGAGACCAAAATAAAAATTCAATGGTCGTTTCGTAAGTCTCATACATTATTAGAATTTTTCTCTTGTGTGACTTATTTAGAAATCCGGTATTGCAGCAAGGGAAAATGTGAAGGTGTTGTGATGATTACACATTTCCGCCACTGTTTCTACCGGAGAGATATCTCTTATTGTGAAGTCTAGAAATGTTACTATATTGGGTCTTAAAACACAACGCGCATGAAATTATGTTTACTGTTTAACGTTGCGTCTTCCTTTAGCAATAAATTGTGGGCTGCAAGTCTTGTACAGTGCCGAAAGGTCTGATTTTAACGAGTCGCTGACAAACTACTAATTGAACACTTTTTCAGGTTGTGTGGGTAGTACTAAACACAATATATTCTTCCTTGTGTAGATTTGATTAGTAATTGTTTTTGTGGTCTGTTCGTTTATGTTTTGAATCGTCACCAGATATGCTTAAGACACTAGTTGTCTGTGTCCATTGGCTTTGGAATTATTAAGTGCTATACCTGATCGACCCGCGTTGATTCCAATACATACAACTACTGCTGTGTTAATGTTAATTCGGCAATTTTTTACTGGCAACTGCCTTGCATTTCCTGCTGGACAAAGGATGACCGACAAAAGACCGAGTAATGACCTATTTTATAAAGAGTCTTGCATTAATTAATAGCACCTAAACTACCTCGTAGGATTTATTCGTATTGACAGTATCAGTGGGATAAGTGGGCTAGTTCATGAATACTAATTCAGATGAGAATCCGCAACAGTTCACTCGGTATTAAACTGGGTTATTGGCTTAGGTCGAAAAGTTACTCCATGATTGTCTATTTGTAATCATTTCCCTTATTTAGCCCTGACAAATAGTCTATTATTTACAGCACATTAAACTCTGTATTCTGCCTTCGTGAATTGAGTGAAAATTAACTTATACAAAATACCACAAGTCATCTATCTAAAGTTTGTCATCTTCTAACCAATTAACGTTAAGCAAAGAAAAGGCTTTGATACTGGATGATTGTTCTATCGGCGATAGATTAAATTTACCAGTCTCTTAATCACTCGTGCAAAATTACTATAAATCTTTGATCTAAATATAGACGGCTTCTCTTTTTGATTACTAAAAAACAACGTTTCTTAAGCTCTTTTTGTCTGACACAGGAACGTTTTGCAACATTGACCTAGTGATAAAACCATCATTATTCGATAAATAGAAGCACTTCAGACAAAAGAAACACGAATTTTGTCATTAAGTCAAATCTGACTATCAATATTTGGAAACGACTTGGATTGTCCATAAGTAATTACACTATTTGTTCATAGGCGATTTAGCGGTCACAGACTTGCTATGGTCTCTATCTTCTTCAATAGTTAGCCAATCAAATCTGCTAACGGATACGAAAGAAACTATTGAATGTGCTAACAAAAATCAAACGAACTATTGAAGCAGTAAGCGATTCATTAGTCGGAGAAAATTCTATTCAGCTCGTTGGAGATTCATTTCCTGGCGAATCAGCCGGTTTAACCATTCATCACGGGACTCTAGCAGAGAAAACTGACTTAATCAAATGGATTGAAATAATGTGGTGGTATTAAACTTGTATTATTTCCTCATTATTATAATATGTTTTTATTGCGACGAGACGTTAGGTTGGTTATGATGCCATGCATTTATTATTATATCTTCTTACTGCGACAAGACGTTAGGTTGGTTATGATGCCATGCATTTATTATACTATGGTCTTACTGCGACAAAACTGGCGCTAGGTTGGTTATGATGCCATGCATTTATTATAAAATGTTCTTACTTCGACAAACTGGCGTTAGGTTGGTTATGATGCCATGCATTTATTATAACATGTTCTTACTTCGACAAACTGGCGTTAGGTTGGTTATGATGCCATGCATTTATTATAACATGTTCTTACTTCGACAAACTGGCGTTAGGTTGGTTATGATGCCATGCATTTATTATAACATGTTCTTACTTCGACAAAACTTGCGTTAGGTTGGTTATGATGCCATGCATTTATTATAACATGTTCTTACTTCGACAAACTGGCGTTAGGTTGGTTATGATGCCATGCATTTATTATAACATGTTCTTACTTCGACAAAACTTGCGTTAGGTTGGTTATGATGCCATGCAATTATCATGAAATGTTCTTACTTCGACAAAACTGGCGTTAGGTTGGTTATGATGCCATGCATTTATTATAACATGTTCTTACTTCGAGAAAACTGGCGTTAGGTTGGTTATGATGCCATGCATTTATTATAACATGTTTTTACTGCGACAAGACGTTAGGTTGGTTATGATGCCATGCATTTATTATAATATGGTCTTACTGCGACAAAACTGGCGCTAGGTTGGTTATGATGCCATGCATTTATTATAACATGTTCTTACTTCGACAAAACTTGCGTTAGGTTGGTTATGATGCCATGCATTTATTATAACATGTTCTTACTTCGACAAACTGGCGTTAGGTTGGTTATGATGCCATGCATTTATTATAACATGTTCTTACTTCGACAAAACTTGCGTTAGGTTGGTTATGATGCCATGCAATTATCATGAAATGTTCTTACTTCGACAAAACTGGCGTTAGGTTGGTTATGATGCCATGCATTTATTATAACATGTTCTTACTTCGAGAAAACTGGCGTTAGGTTGGTTATGATGCCATGCATTTATTATAACATGTTTTTACTGCGACAAGACGTTAGGTTGGTTATGATGCCATGCATTTATTATAATATGGTCTTACTGCGACAAAACTGGCGCTAGGTTGGTTATGATGCCATGCATTTATTATAACATGTTCTTACTTTCGACAAAACTGGCGTTAGGTTGGTTATGATGCCATGCATTTATTATAACATGTTTTTACTGCGACAAGACGTTAGGTTGGTTATGATGCCATGCATTTATTATAATATGGTCTTACTGCGACAAAACTGGCGCTAGGTTGGTTAAGATGCCATGCATTTATTATGAAATGTTCTTACTTCGACAAAACTGGCGTTAGGTTTGTTATGATGCCATGCATTTATTATAAAATGTTCTTCTTTCGACAAAACTGGCCTTAGGTTGGTTATGATGCCACGCATTTATTATAATATGTTCTTACTGCGACAAAACCGACTTTAGGTTTGTTATGATGCCACGACAGGAAAATCTCCTCGCCGATTAGAGTGGATATTATTAAAGATATTACTTCATTTGATTGCAGGTAAAGGTAATTTAGCAAATTTCGGTTGGGACAGCCAATGAGAGCCTTGCCTCAAAAGGGACAGATTCGCCATTTTTGAGGGTTGATTTGGGTCTTGAATATGTAATTAGAAATACTAAATACGCAAATCTCACAGTCTCTCCAAACTACCTTATATTTGAAATTTCTGTTTCACTGAATAATACCTTCTACTTTTCTGCACTTTCTGGTTTATGTAGTGTACAATAAGGGAAATTTTGTCAGGGCAGTGCGGATCGGTTTAATGTCCAATCTGAACGACTGGACATTTTTTCCATGTCAGCCTTATCGACCTGCATCAGTAACAGTTGAAACCGGGTCTAAAAATCTGAAAGTGTTTACATTTCAATCTCACAGTTCGTAATAGACTACATTGTACTTTTTGTAATTCGTCATTACAGTCAGTCTTGAATGTCTCGTATGTACCGTATGTGATTTGAAGACCAAACCATGGCATACTATGATGTCTTCGTTTACCAACACTCCGCACTGGACGAGTTTTTCTGTATTGACAAGAGAAGACTATGAAGTACAAAGGTGTTTGTCTTAAATCAATTAGGCCATAAATATATATTATAAAATATTAATTCTTTTCACAGAGAAGATTTTCATTAGTTTACTACGGTTCATTAAACCCATCAATTATTCAATAATTCTTTTAGTTATGTCTTGTACAAAATTATATAAATTATATACATCAAAATACTGATTTTTTTTTCTTTTGTCGCCTTCATATTATACATTGTATTTCTGTTCGTCCCTATAGGCTGAATGTTAGACAGGACCATGTCACTTGGTGTAAAAACCTAACTCTGCCTCATGTAAATTATTGTGGCGTGGAAATGGCTTTTCAGTTGTAGAATTGACGACAAACTATCTCTTGGTAAAAGATTCACGTTTGCTCGACGTGGTAGAACCACGTTCAGTTACTAAGAGAACGTCATTATCAACGTCTTCACAATATTTATGGTAGGCCTATACCCAAATCAATTGCCGAAAAGAAGGACGGAAACAACAATCTTGAAACGATCTTAGCGCTGGGATGTTCCGACATTGTTTTTAGTTTATCCTATTGCTAAGTACGTTTTGAGAACACGTAGCCAATACAATCGTCACTATGGTGTGTTTTCTCTATATAAGATGAAGAGCATTTCCTTCTTTCGGAATTTAAAAAGTGGTTATTGTCTATCTTATAGAGAAACCATCAGACCGTTCCGATCTTTTTTTTTCTATGTGCACAAGGTCTATTCAAATTCAGTGAAACAGAACCTTTTCTCATTTCATTTGCTTAATAATTGCTAGGTCTCTCTGACTTCATTATTAGTTAAACTAAAAGGGAAAATTTCGCTGATGTAAGCAGATAATTTTCTGTAGGTTTCTGATGAAGGCAATTATCAGATCGATTTATTGTATATTGTATTATTCTAACGCAACAACAAAGGATTTACTTCAACCTTTGTGCAGTTATGTCGAGAATACCGCTCGCAGACAATTGGAGTGCATCTCGATCACGGTGAGGAAATTACTTGTGATGTACAAGTACGTTCTATTCAATGGATTCTGAATTTAAAAATGTGATCTTAAGGGACTGCAGGAATCTTTTACGCAAATGAAGAGCAGCCTTTGATGGCTTTCAGAGATTTAATAGTATAATTGTCTACTATGTACACTTGTAAATTGGATGTCATATGCGACGACGTTATGAAAATACATTTTCTTCGTCGGAGTAACGAATCTGAAAGTACCGACACAGGCGATTCAGTGCAGCTTTTTAATATTTTGACAAGGGTTTGTGTCTCGAACAGTAAAAGTGCCTGCTTGTGTTATGAGTTTGTAATTTGTTGGGTCGGAATGGTAACTATCCGGTGGAACGAATTTCGACGAGTGAATCTTGAAAGGGCAGTTAATGATCTCCGAAATAAACTTAGTATGATTGTCAAATTACGAGTGAAAATTTGACAACCTACAAAAGAACAAATCCAAGGGTTTGCCAAGGTCCATCTTCAAAATTGTCCGTTAGGTTAGATGAATTGAGGTTGTACAACCAACAACCCGAAAACAAGTCATGTAGTTGTGAGAGCCACTGACAAATGTTATCTCGTAATGCATTTGAAAGCGGAAGTGGGTATGTTAAAAATACTGGGCAACCTCTTTAGAGACGATTTGTATCACTAACGCTGCAATTTTGTTTTTTTCTGTGGATACCAACTGACCATTTAAGACCTAACAAAATTCAGGGTTGTACAACCAGCATGCTCGAAACAAAATGAAAGTCGTGCAGTTGTGAGGGCCACTGACAAATGTTCTCTGGTCGGGCATTTGTGTCACTAACGCTGCAATTTCCCTCTTTGGGTGGTAACTAACAAAATTCGGGTTTATCAATTCTGAAGGTCGCAGGAGACCTTCGGCGGAAACACTACTGAAACAATCAAATTTCTGTCAATGATGCTTTTGACATATTCATAGTTATCACTCAATAGAACCACGAGGGATGTAGAGAAAGTAAAAGCTGATATGTAATGTATTAAATGTAATAAGTGAAATGTATAGTATGACAAGCTTAGTTTGTTCTGAAAACTCCCTCTAGATTCGCTGACCATTGAGTGAAAAGTGATTATATACATTATTAATTAGATTACGTATTCATAGAGAGATTCGTTCATTCTTGTTCAAAGTACTTTAACCATTCAATAATATTTAAGTGATCGGTACCTTTTGTGTTTATTCTTATTTGACGTCGTGCCAATTGTCACCACTTCAATACTGTTATAATAAGTATATATCTAAACGCTTTGAAATGTATTTCGAATGTATCACGAGAAAACAATGAACTATAAATATATTAAACTAAGCGAGCAGTGTGTACTACCTTGACTTGTCCAAGTTGTCTTTAAAAAGTGTATTCCTTGTTAAGATTGCAATTTTCTCGAACAAATGAATTGATTTAAAAAAAAAAATGATCGGGACGTTGTAGAAGTGGAAGGATGGTCTCAAAGCATTTTAGAATGGTGACAAGGATCATGCAGAAATAATGTCATCAAAGTGTAAAACAGTCGATGGTTGGGGTTAGATGATCATTTTTTTGTTGTTTTGCTGGTGATGGTTGTGCTTTTATCTGTGTGTATGTGAGTATTGTTTCTGAATATAGTTATTTTCGTTAAATCTTTGTCTACCAGTAGTTTTTATGGATCATTCATTTTTCAGTAGTGTTTATGGTTGGTAAGAGTAAATTATGGCAAAATCCATACGTCATGAATTATGAACAGCATTTCAAGAAAAATGCCTTATGATCACATATTGCGAATGGCGCTATCCTCAGTAAAACGCCCAGCCCAACGTGTGATTAATTTGCTCAGCGTAACATATCGTTTGGTGCAGCTCTCCTCTTACTATAAAACAGTATGTGTGGAAAAAATATCACGCAGAGAGAAATTGGGACTTAATCTTTATTACTGCGTTCAACCATATACATGTATATCACGTTGTTGTACACAAAGGGAGGTCAATATTGTATTTTCAACAATTTGAAGAACTCAGTGGCGGAGCCAGGTTTACTTGCTTGCGGGGCTGTGAGGGAGGGGAAAGGAGGCAACCCTTTTGCCCCCCTTTGGCTCCGCCACTGGAAGAACTTTCTGTTGTATTAGATTTAAAAGAAGATATTCAAGTAAAGTGAGATCTTCGCGATGTAGATTTTGTTGATAGATGTATCACTATCACGTTTTTCAACTTAAGTACTTAATGTTGCGTGCAAATACAACAACCCCAAAATAACAGTAAAATTAGCCACGATAAAAGTGTAATAAAGTGTATCAAATTGTATGCATAATTAATAACATAGAGTTAAGTGGATGTTTATCAAATACATTGAACACGGTTTATTGTATAATGAGACATCTATAAATCTTTAAATGCTTCGCAAATTGAAATTCCTCGAAATGATTTGATTAACCGACAGGCTATTTTCTGAGAGCAATTGAACTCATGTAAGATTCTCTTTGAACACGACTGACATTCGGGAAAGCTGATGTTGATAAGTTGGGTCATACACGTAGTGAGCAACCACGAAGACTATCTAAGATGAAATATCTGTCTCGACGGCTCCTAAATATTTCATTCTAATTAACTGGTGTTCAAAATACAACACGAAATCGCCATTAGTGTAAAGACATTAACTTGGTCTTGGCTATGTTCGAGTTGAATTGAGGACATTAGCTTGACTTCAGTTACTCCAATTGAAGCAGTTATTATCATGGCGGAAGTAACGAACAAGGCCAAACGACTGATATTCATCCTGAAAAAGACTGGGTGTTTTGTGACCAGATTCAGAAATTTTATACGTCAGCCATATTGCCCATTCATGACGTGACTTCTTAATCTCGCAAATATACGTGCTACAGAAAATGGCGGCCTCATTAACAACTGATTTCGGACGAAAATGATCTCAAAAGTAATTTTGTTTGACTTTGAGAGTACAAATTTGAAATATAAAGGATTTTCTACCAGAAAATTTGGATTTTACATAAGATCTTGCTTTAAGGAAAATTAAAATGGTAATTATTAGAAAGTATAAAATAGTATTAGTACATGAACATTATCTTTGATAGATGAAGCCAGAAGCTATATTTACTGTCATCATTAAAGATTATTACGCTGTAGTGCAAGAAGTTGCTTTTATTAGAAGAAGCAAGAAAAGGTAGCTTACAATACAATGTATCTGTTGATGTATCCGTGAATGTACCCATGTATCCATGAATGTTTTTACAAGGTATAACATATCGGTACTGCGTTTAACTTTAGTAGGTAAAGCTCGCATAAGGGACTAAGGTAATACATATTTATGATGTCAGGTGATTTTCAACCGGCCAATCAACACGCTTCAACATATAATTTGTTTTGTAAATATGAACATACACAGTATAAGCAACCCCTCTCGTTTTGTCGTCGGTCAAAACTCCTCAATCGTACATCAATTGTAGAGCGATATAGAAACACAGAAATAATAAAACAGAACAAGTATTACTTGTTAAAATTCAGATGGGACGCAGTTTGAAATAGGTCAGTTGTCTGAAGATCGCACAGCGTGGAGTAACAATATGTTTCAGATTCCGCTTTCTATATTTCAAGTTCTGTAAAACATGGAGAATTTCGTTTCGACTTAATAAATTCATTTTCAAGGGATAGGTTTGCCATATTTTCAACCAATCGTACCTTAGTCTCAGAAACGATAATCAGTGCTGGTGCTCACAGCTCACTGTCGAAAATTGAGCCTTCAAATCCATGTGTGTCTAGAATTATCTTCGTTTGAAAGTTAAAAAGACGACTCGTCTTTTCTTGAGACATGTAGAAATGGGAAGTGAAATTCCTACTTTGAGATATTTTGAAGGAATTGTGCGATTTTCGCTGAAGACTTGGTGTTTTTTTTCGTAAACTGCACTCTTATCGTGTTGCATGTGGAAGACTAACTGAGGTTGACATCTCCGATATTACAAGTTGAACAATAATCGTCGAGGGAACGTTTAACATTGATCTTTTACAAGTGTTTTCATATTTCTGTTATTTCTAATCATTGTAATATTGCCTTCCTAGGAATACTGTCTGTCTGCTTACAAAAAACCAAGGCAATTTTTACGTGCTCAAATCTCTAGTAACAATGGCGGGTTGGTCTCTCAGGACATTTTGCCGTCCCTTATAGTATTGTTTTAAAATAGATAAAAATTGCTTTATCTTAAATCCAATTACCAAGCAGACTGTTCCTTTTTTGTAATTTCAGATTTTAATCACCTTAGACCCATCCTAACAATGTTTTTTTAAACGATTGAACTATGATTATGTGTACATGTACAAAATAAGACTTATTTTGTTTTCGGATCATGATAATCGGACGATAGCACTGCTGATGTACATCAAAGTTTATGTGATAAATTCCAAACGATCGCCTGGAAACTTCAAAGTAATGTAAATGGGATGGAAAATCGCCTTATCTTTTGCAAACCTGCTTCTTTCTGGCACAGTCTGTATTATAAAGGTCATCATTTACTGTCTTTTGACCCAACCGATTACCAAACTACGCCATGTCAGCCTGTAAATAGGAAACTTTTTTTTAAAAATAAGAACCCTATGTAACACTGGACCACGAGGTAAACGATCGTTGAGCTGACTGAGTCATAGACAATAATATAAGCTTCATATGCAATTACACATCAAATTGGAAAATACAGTTGGATTAAACGGTGATATAAACGCATTTGACGTTTCTGAAAAACATATGATAAAACCACACAGTGGGGATTAAATATCAGTCAGATAAAAGAGTCTAATTACACTCTACGTCTGACATGCTAGATTTTACACATCCGTTCAAATTATTGCGTTTTACTTTGATACATTTTCTATTTAATGAAGTTAAAATCGGTCAGCTGTCAGAGCAATTGTTTGAAAAGAAATTTTTAATTTGCTTTCTTCTGGAAATCTGGATTCTTAAGCTTTCGGATGTCTTTCAGACGGTACCCCATATGGCAGTTAGATTATCTGATAGTTAAGGTCTATTTATAGATTGGTTCAGAAAGTTACAAGTATTAAAGGGACAAATTCCACATCCGTTTGACCAATCGAGTCTCAGTCTCAGAAAAGGAATATTTTTAGCTAAGCTAAGCTAAGAAGTAATCGTGTTCCAGCTTATCGTTTAAATTTGAGCCTTCAAATCTTTGTGTGTTCACAACTATCTGTGTCAGAAAGTTAAAAAGACGACTCGTCTTTGCTTGAGACATATATGGAAAAGACATTAAATATAAATAACTTGTTTGGGTTATTTTTGAAGGAATTATGCTTTTTTCGCACATTTCTAATACTTCTGTTGACTATTTATATATATTCAAGACACCAAAATGGCGAACATGTCCTTTAGGGTTCGAATAGACGAGGTACCTAGTCCTTGGCCTTGGATGGTGTATTATCGCTACAGTAGAAAATGGACAAGGCGTATACTCGATGTACGATGCACGATGGCGTGCACCATACATTTTGTCGATACAGTTAAAAAAAACATAGAAGAAGCGAATACACAAATACAGCTCTTTGCTATCAAATGTGGTCAAAATAAAGCTGGCACTACTATCTGGTAGTGAGCCTCAGTTTTGTCTTTGATTACCTTTCCCCAGCTACTGACTGACTGGCCTCGGCAAGCAATATATTTCCTAGCGCTAGTGTCATCTTACTTATGTACGATCGAGTCGCGTGGTTTGTCAGTGTATATTGTATCCAGATACAATTATGACTCTACGATTTATTGAATTATTGTAAATTATTAATTGTAACCAATACAGATGGCTTTATTTCTATTTGTTTCATTGTTATTTCTCTTGATGAACCAGCGCACAACTAACTTTATAGCGACAATAATTATATTGCAAATGTAGGTCATAGAATTTGTATGGCATTTAGAACAGTAATTATTATGTTGTTATTTCAAAGGTACTTCCTCTTAGGATGATCAAAAAATTTAGATTTTTCTAACTTGGCCAAAATATGTCTTTGTTCATTAGTGGACTTACCTGATGTCATAAAAACCTTACAACAGCATTCCCTCTACAATCTAATAAATCCATAAAACTAAGTATTAATTCATAAGTTATTTTGAAACACGCTTAGAAGCGTTTTTTTCCATACTTACTTAGTTATATAGATAGATGGATATATTACAGATTCTATTCTTTAGTCATGACACCTGGCAAGTCCAACTAATGAATATATAGTCTTGTTTGAAACTTTAAATTGTATGCCCATTCTAAGAGGTAGTATTCCTTCAATAGCGACAATAATTATATTGCGAATATAGGTCACACATTTTTGTATATAGCAATTATTATTTTGTGTTATTTTAATAACCATAATTATAATTATAATAGGAGATATGACGAACTCGTTAGTTATGACATACCTGAAATTCAAATTTTTTACTATATGGTTATTAATTATTTTAAAACGTTGGTGAATATTATTGGGCAGGGATATTTAATTACATCGAACAATTCACAGATAACGGATCAAAGCATATTTGTCGTGAACAGGTCATTTAATGCTTATTGAAATTGCTATCAATAAATATCAATAAATAAAATGTTATATACAAAAGGTACAAAAAATGCAAAAGAGTTGTAGAGCACCATCGTTTGTTATTTGTAACCTGTGGTGGCGATTTCTGTCCAAGATTAGGTTAAAAATGTATTTCACATCTTCTGAAAACCATGTACTGAAATTTGTGGTAGTTATGTGATTGGGAAAAAGGGTAAAAATTTCAAAATCACAAAATAGATATAATCATCCATAATAATAGTACCGTACTTTAAAAGTTCTAGAAACTTTTTGCATCAATCTGTTAATTCACCATTCAGAATTTAAGTTTTCGAAAACTATTGTTTTGGTTTGAGGTTGTTTAGATATGCCTCTAACATTGACTTAGTACGGTTAACTGGGAAATTAAACTAGAAATATTAACAGAACCTGAAATATATTGTTACTCAAAGTTTCACGCTATGCGATCTTCAGTATATCTCTCTACAATTGATGTATTGAGCACTATTTTAACAGTGAAAATATTTCGTGATGGACTATGTAACTGTATAAATTACAAGTCAGTTTTACCGGTTTGTTATATAAAAGAACTTCAGAATACCTATGTAGTTAGTTAGTAGTATTCTATAGAGAATTGTCTAGCCTTAAGAATCTTATCACTAATTTCAAGCCGACATGTCTTAAGATTTATTTCTTTGCCTTCTGGAATTGGTAGTATATCGGTCAGTTGGCACCAGAATGATAAAGACGAGATTCTTGACAATGATGAGAATTATTCTGTGCACGAAAAGGATTTGAGAGAAACTTCCAGTCGTTTCCGTTTCAAGTGTCTACCACGTCTCTAAGACTAATTACTGTCGTAGACATTGATCTGCAATGCAAGTAATGGTACCATATTTGTAGTCGTCAGACTTTACTTTAAGTCTGATTTATCCGACCTCTGATCAATTACTAGGGTTAATCTAGACATTGAATTTTCTAAATTTAAAATTAAAGGTTAACTTATGTCTAATTTGATACTTCAAGAGACGAATCCAAATCATAATCCAGAAATCAAAGTCACAAGCGACGAAATCAATGAACCCATGATTGAGTCAAATACTGACCCAGTGATGACAATTAATGTCAGAACGTGGTGTCCTTTGAAGGGCGCTTTCTACACAGTAGACCAACTAAGACAGTAGACCAACTAAGATAGTATTATTAACTTCAGAGTAGACCTGTAATGAAGTCGTGATTACTGTGACCAGCTTGGCTGAAACTCAAGCTGTTAAGTCGGCTAAGCTTAAAGTTAGGCTGAAATATCGTGTTGTGGGACTATCAGTTGTCTAAACATAAATCACTAAAACATTAATTAAAAAGTGTGTGTAATATTTAGAATAGATGCTTTTGACACCCAACAGAATTTTCATACACTATAATTAATCGCAAAAGTCAACTTCTGCCAAGCGTTCGGCTGCTCGTCCACCTCGGCGGTTAGTCGAAAAAATAACAAAGGCGGCGTTTTCAACAGTGACTGACGGCGGCGACTTACAGGACTACTTCAAAGACAAGCATACCACAAATTGGATTCAAAATGGACTTTATGGATGTTCATATAGTCAAGATGTTTCAATTAAATGGCGAAAATAAGACTTTGTACAAGAACAGAATAAAGGCAGTCTTGTCACATTCTTAGCTTAGTAATTCGATGCAATCTTGATTTCCAATTGACAAAAGCTCATCTCATGCTCCTTAAAGACGTTTCGGTTATAAAACCCACACCAGGACAGCTGGTTTGAAATGGACGCAATGATTAATGCAATGTTACTTGACTTACATGTACTTCAAGACGTTACTTCCATGCCATTGATTGAACTTGCTTGAATTTAATTGTTTAATGTTCGGTCACCAGCTCTTTGAAACTATACAATTATCTTGAAGAGCGTTATTGCCACCCCCGCTTTGTGTCGCTTGTAGAGTCTTTTCTCATATATTCTATAGGTTACCTTTTAAACGTCTATTACTTTAAGTAGACTAACCTTGTCATTTTGTGTTTAAATGGCTGGGACTCCATGTCGATCAATTTCCCCTTTCCACCCGTGTCAAGTAGACAGGTTTATACCAAGTCTAATTTCATCATATAAGAGGTATAAAAATCTTAACGATGTCGGCTTACACAGTGGATAAAAGACATAAAAAGATGCCTTTGTCGGAAGGCGGAAAGGCCACGGGACTATAGTGACAGACATTAGCTTAACTGATAATGCATTATTGCAGTTTCTTTGAAGGCATCATCGTTATTGGGTCTTCTTTATATTGATAAATTGAAGTTCATAAACGATATTTAAGTCATTCCAATGTAATAAAATGATTCAAATGTTTTTGATCTACAAGGTGTGGTACAATACACCTCTACGTTTCATAGTATGGAAAAATACAGATTGATCACCAACATTTTTTCAAAATTAAGATAAAATTCCGTAATGCAAAACAATTCCATTAACCCAAACTTTCGTAAAAAGTAGTGGACTCCTCAAACCCGAAGTACCATCAGGTGTTGAGCAATTTTATTTATTTTGGAGAGTGCTTTTAGGGTAATTGTTCAGCAATTGGACAACAATAAATCAATGACAAAGGACACTGTGTTGGTAATAGATTCCTAATATATTATCATAAGTTTTATTCATGCCTATTTATTCTAATTTCAGGTTGAACTGATAAAAATGGACTACGAGAAGAATTGAGGATCAAGGGACATTATCATGTCTGTATCTAGTGCTGTGGGAGGTCTTCCCACTACCAGCCTTCCTGGGTTCTACAGTAATACATCATTGTATTCACCCGAAAACAGTTCCATCATCTCTAATGGAACTTCAGCGTCATATCAGAATGCTACTGGGACGTTATGTGCTTGGGACGCCGAACAAGGTGCCATAGTCTGTGATAATATTAACGATATAGTAGGGAACGGAACAGCCGGAACACAACCCAAACAACCATTGTGGGTATCAATTATACTTGGAATATTAGCCGGCTGTATCAGTGTGCTGACCATTTTAGGAAATATTTTAGTATTATTGTCGTTTGGTTTAGAGAGAAGTATACGACAACCGACAAACTATTTTCTTGCCTCATTAGCCGTCTCGGATCTGCTCATTGGAACGTTTTCGATGCCCTTATTGACCCAGTATATATTATTAGACCATTGGTCACTCGGTCCCTGGCTATGTGATCTGTGGTTGGCTTTAGACTGGACTGTTTGTCTCACGTCGCAATATACCGTGTTTCTTATAACTATGGATCGTTTCCTCTCGGTGAAAATACCCGCAAAATACAGAAATTGGCGAACTGAGCGGAAAGTTTTAGTGATGATAGCTTTCACGTGGATATTGCCAACATTAGTGTTTTTCACATCCGTCATAGGATGGCAGTATTTTGTGGGTGAAAGAACTGTAAAGGAAGGCTCATGTGAAGTTCAGTTTATGAGCGACCCTTTATTCACATTTCTGTTAACTTTAGGATACTATTGGATAACTCTCTTTGTTATGTGCGTTCTCTACGCTGGAATATACAGAGTTGCATTAAAGCTACAAAGGAAGTCCGACGCCAAACAAAAAATTCTAAAATCAGCTATGGAATTGGCTGCCGATCATGCAGCTTTGCGCAATACTATATCTAACTCGAGTGACAGTCCGCAACCTAAAAATAAAAACAAGAAAACCGTGATCGAAAACAATAAACCAAAAGGTATGACAAAAACAACCAGCTTCAGCAAACAAAAAGCTAAAGAGCAGGAAGACGATCGATCTAGTAGCCCAGCATTCGCTTCAGATGATGAAAACAGTAGTAGCGCTGGAGCTGGTGGCACAAGTAAAACTCCGTTAACAAATCATAAAGCCAAACGGATCAAGGGCCAAGAAGGTTTCATAAACAATGCTTTACAACCAGATTCTTGCAAAAATCCACACCGATCCCCTGTGGAGTTCTTACTTCCAACTCAAATACCTGGCATTAACTTATTATCGGCTCCAGAAGTTCGTGTGGACTTCCCCAGTGAGATTACTTCGGACCAACCCACTAGGGAAATTGAATTTGACAGTTTATACTCCACATCTTCGGAGCGCATGGACAAATCGTCCATACCTCTTTTGCAAAATGACATCATCAAAGGAAGTAAATATATTGATGAAAAGAGCTTCCAATCTGTTAATTCAGAAGGTGTGAAATTTTTAATTGATCAGCCCAATACGGACAATAATGAAGATGAGCAAGGTTCTCCAGTGTGGAGGAGACGCAACTCGGCGGATGGGAACCCTACTGTGACTGTGGATGCTCCTTCGGGCACTGCTCCTTTACAAGATAAACGCGAGTTCATGTTGGAGGATGAAATGAAGACAGATAATAACAAAGGTGATAACAATGCAAATAACAAGTCCCATAATCTTTCTCCCGAAGACGCTTTAGAAGAGCGCGGTGTGCAACGCTTAGCTGCACATAAGCGTAGGAAAAATGGACGCCTTCAAAATTTAGTTAAATCTGTTCGGTCGAGAAATAGTCGGCGAAGAAATAGGCGAGAAAGAAAATCAAAATCTGAGAATCGTGCTCGGAAAGCTTTGCGGACCATAACTTTTATTTTAGGAGCTTTTGTGCTGTGTTGGACACCGTATCATATAATGCTTCTAGTGATAGCAATTTGTAAAGGTTATGCTTGTATTAGTATCCCCTTTTATAACTTCACATATTGGCTGTGTTATCTCAATAGTCCAATAAACCCTTTCTGTTACGCTTTTGCAAACGCTCAATTTAAGAGGACGTTTCTTAGAATACTCAAGCTGGATTTCCATAGAACGTAGCATTGTTTATGTGTACAAGAGTGTGGAAGAAATTTTTAGGACCATATTAAATTGGTTATGTTACATAGACGAATATATTTCTAGTTGTTATTCCTTCCAAATGAGATGTGACTGGTATTATTTCTGGACGGACTAATTGTCACATCCGTAACGTATATAAGTTAATAGTGTATTATAGAACGTATTTCCAAGAACTGCTCATCTATTACTGTTAGTTATAACACGATAATATCTGAAAGCGGATTTTGTGTTACTCTTTCTCGGAGGTTCTCCTTCACTACACAATGATATAATCATGGCTTTATATGTGTTCAAAGCAGCAATTCATGTGATAATGATAGTTGGAAAGTTAATAAGAGGAGATTACAGGATACCAGTTTCTCATCTTAAATTACCCTTCGTTCTCATCATAGTAATCTGTATACGTCATCCAATTCTTAATAACGTATCTTATATTCAAATCGTTATATTACATTGTCAAGCAATCACCATTATTGTTCCAAATTCACTGAATTTTCTCACGTAAGATATGTATGCACACTGAAGTATGATACAAAACATGAACCAGAACAGTCTTCTATATTTTTAGGTAGTTTAAGTGGTGATGAACATATTAATAATCTGGCTTGTTTATTTCAATTTATTCAATAACATACCTCAAAACAAAATAGAATGCTCCTCCTTATATTTTAAATCAACACCAGACATCTTTGCACGCCTTTGCGAAAAAAAAACAATTGTCATTTGAGGTCAACAAGCGGCATAATTATCTATGAATTCTTAATAACGCATTCAAAACAAAATAAAATTTCTGTTCAAAGCCAGTCATGCTTTCTGTAAAAAAAACAAATTTAGATTATGAAATCCACGTCGACATTTCAAAGCACGCCATTAATGTTGTTTCTCTAAACATATTGCAGACTTATTAGAAATAGAATCCATTTGAAACGAATTAAATTTAAGTAAATGTAGTTGTTTAAAGTGCGTTTGTATGAAAATGGGAATTGTGAAATATTGCGAAAAAAGTCAATTTTTAGCTTTCGGAGACGCCGTCTTTAGCAAAGCAAACAAGTGCCATACATTTGAGTAAAGAAAAAATTCTTCTGGGAATCGAAATCAAATTAATCACCGTCATAATTGTGAAAACCATCACCTGCGTTCACTCCCACATGCTATTTTGACTTCAACTTTAACTTTGTTTCATTCAGGAACTCAACGCGACATGTATAGGTCAAAGTTTACTTGAGGGTGTCAGGAGACAGAAAGGGAGAAAATTTCTTTTAAGGACCTACATTTTACGTGGGCCTCTATCTTAATGGATAAATTTTAAATAAACACGGTCTTTGTCATATTCTGCGAATACAGTTCATGACTTAAAACTGTTTAACATTATTGATCAAATAAACCAAGTACAAGCGATCCAAACAGCAAAACCAAACCCAAAAATCCAATACAACATTTTGTCAGTAAAAAGGGTTTTGGGTTTGGTGTTATATGCCAGAGATTGAATAGATTATAAGCGTTATTTTGGTACAGCGAAGTCATTGTCCTGAAGTCAACGGTTCGGGTCCATGAGTGCGCCAAAGTCGTTGTGAAGAAGGTTGAACGTCATTGAAGAATGAGACAATTTCCACCTGTTCGACCCTAGGTTAATGATTACACCAAATACTCATTTCTCGAATTAAAGATTTAACCACAGGTCTGAAATAGCGTTGATATTTTGTATTGTTTTCGAATCCGTCAAATTTGGGATCGAATTATTAAACCATTATGTTGTCCAGTCCAAATGTATTTTACGAAATGGGTAAATAATAGTCCACGCCGTATAATTGTTTTCTCTTTAGATTCCACCGAGTTGACATTGATGAACGAGGCTACCATGATACTTTAACGCTTCAGTTTTTTTCTTCTTTCAAATTCTGTGATAATAATTCGATTTCTTGAAAAAACAAAGAGAGATATTTAATAAGTCCACAAAAAGGTCACACTTGATTAGTACTTCTTTTTCCGGTGAGGGGATTTCTTAAACTGTTTTGCTTCTTAATGCGTCAATGCATAGAAAACAGATTACCATTACCATCTAGAATGTAATCGTGTTAACTGGAAATTTGAACAAGTCGATAAACACCTAATACTTGAACACATTCGAACACAGCATAACAATGCCATATTTATTTGGTGGGCGGAATTTTGGCTCCATAAACCATCGTAAAACGTTGATGATATTGGCAATATACTTAAACGTATGAAATATTCTGTCACTGAAGGCTTATCGAATACACAACTGGAGTGCTTGTTAGATGATACATAAGTGGGCATTTAAGTTTATGCTCTACCACATGACGAGTTGGATGACACTTTTGAAATGAAAGTAAAGTTACAGCAGTTGCTCAAAGCTATTTCCACAAAATCTTAATACTCAATGTTCATCCTTGATGATATATAAAAAAGTGTAGTCAAAATATCATAATTCATTTAAAAGAACATGCTAAGCCGGAGCGTGGTCGGTTATATACTAACTTAAGCATAAGGCTTAGCATTTTCCTCAGCTAATGTTCTCAACTACAAAAGAAAGGTATATTATCACTGCTTGGCCTACTTTTACGTGACTGTCAGAACCAATGAGTAACTTGGTTTTTAACGAATGCTCGCATCCGGTTGCATCTGTGGGATTCTGAGCAATTGCCGGGTTGACTCTATCTGAAGTTTCAGCTTGACGCTGTCAGTTACTCAAGTAGGAAAATTAGCTCATTTCGAATACGACACACCGGAGGACCTTGCCGCCATCAATACCACCATACCTCTACTTGGGATTCCTTTTACATGCAATGTAAATTCATCAGTTTGTTCTTAAACTATAGCTCTTCAATCCCGTTACGATCCAGAAGGCCTGCTCAATGTGCGTTTCTTCGGTAGTTGAAAACACCTTCAAATTTTCATATCCATTTATTTATTTACTTACTTAGTTTATTTGTTATATTATGAGAGTTCGGAATAGTCGGGTTATTTTATGCTTCATGAAAATTTATTGTCATTTTATAGTTCAAAGACTTATGTAGTTATCAAAGTATCACGAAGTTTCAATGCGCCATTATTTTGTATCATTGGAAATTAATCCATGATTTTTTTTGTATGGATATTCATGAAGTATGACCCTATATTACTTACGCCAATCAGATTTCTAAAATGCAGATAAAGATGTTTCATTTTGTGTTTTTCTTGACCATCCATGATCTAAATAACTTATTCTTTAAATAGCGGTCAGTAGAAATCTAACATATAGCATCAGATGTTGGCTTAATAACGAATGTCAAATATTTCCCACATGTATGTGTTGTCTATTTGATTTGTCGAATAGGAATTGACCTAAAACATGTGTGTCGTAACAATTTCGCTAGATTGTTGATGTCAAATTGAATCATGCGAACGAAACGAAACAATTAGATCTGCACATTAATCAGTTAACTTGAAGCGTTTCTGTGACTGTTGAAAGTAGCTCTCCACTCAAAAATTTCAGGAAACCTTGAATTTCTTGACACGTTTTCCAAATATATTAAATTACGCTCTTTAATTCGTGTGTTTGATCTGTATTCTTTGGTCTTCATACCGCCGAAGCAAAACATATCAGTTGCAATTAAAGATTCATTGTCCTCAATTGGTTAAATTCGCTTTCACATCACGAAGCTTTTCAGAAATTGCAAACTGGTACAATTAAACCCAGAATTTAGAAACTTGTAAAATTATACCCAGAAATTACAAACTGGTACAATAGTTGTACCCTGAAATAACAAACTGGTACAATTGTACCCTGAAATAACAAACTGGTACAATTGTACCCTGAAATAACAAACTGGTACAATTGTACCCTGAAATAACAAACTGGTACAATTATTGTACCCAGAATTTAGAAACTTGTAAAATTATACCCGGTAATAATAGACCAATTTCATAATTTATAGTATAAAAATTAAATTTGAATTGTGTTTTTAATGGACCAATATCTTTATAATTAACCATTAAAATGATATCTATCCCCACATGGCAGCAAAGTAATGCGCCTGATATTTGGCTCCGAGCTAAGGTTGTACTGAAATCGAACTTCTCCAAGTTGTTGATTAGATTTTAATAAAAACAACAATTTCTTAAAATCTTTCAAATTAAATGGCGTTTTTCTACTCTTGATTTACACACTGAAGACAGGCAGCACCATTAGGTGCAATCTTGCAATTTGTATTTACATTTGTATTTACCAGGATAATTTTAGCTTTGCTCTTTTCCTTATTGCCCACTTCAGACCAGTTATGTGCTCAATAGCTAAATTTGACCTTCAACATACTTACCAAATTCCACACAAAAACATAAATAAATAAGGTCGCTGCGCTGAAATTTTTTCTAATTTAGACAATTAATATGCAGATTGGATGGATTTGGTCAAAAATGAACACGCATTGAATCTTTGCTGATGCATTTCTTCATTTTATTATCACCATTTTAACAGAAGTCGCTGTTAAGTTTCTGTTATCACAATCTTTGTATTATTATATTGAGTACTTGTTTAGATCTGCAGTCATGTCCAGTGCATTGCTGGTAAATAAAATGTGGTCGGTTACTTCCAGGAACTAAATGTTTGCCAAAGAAGATTCGAATAAAAATAACGGACTTTACAGAGGTTGTATAACGTTGACTATTTACATAACATTTTAAGCTTCTTAAATTTCCAGCTAAACAATCCTTATAGATATATCTCATTTTTCAATAACTGTCTCTGTTTTAATTGGATTTTCTAGAAATGTCTGTCTCTGTATTAACTTACATTTCTAGAAACGTCTCTGTACTAACTCACTTTTCTAGAAACGTCTCTGTACTTACTCTCTTTTCTAGAACTGCCTGTACTAACTGACTTTTCTAGAAACATCTCTGCATTAATAACTTGCATTTCTAGAAACGTCTCTGTTCTAACATAATTCTAGAAACGTTTCTGTATTATCTCACTTTTCTCGAAACGTCTTTGTACCAACTGACTTTTCTAAAAACGTCTCTGTATTGACTCACTTTTCAAGAAACGCCTCTGTATTAACATTGGCTGAACACATTTGGCAGAGCAACATGTTCTGTGGGTAATTTCCAAAAAAATACAAAATATGAATAATGTTTGTATTTGGGTCACATTTTATCGTAAATAAATTGGATGTAAAGTAATCAAATGAAACATACTACCTTGATTAACTCTTTGTAAATTTTACTTTTGTTGGAAACCTTGACAAATATAGGGGATAATAATGTAAGAACATGGATGTGTAGTAGAGAACATAACTTATCATTTGAACATGGAATATTGAATGAGCATTTGTTAATTTGTTGCATTGATAATCATACATTCATATTATGTTTATAGTTACAATGGATGCGTTATGTGTAATGTGCCGCTTTTTATAAGAAGTGTTATTAAGATTGAAATACGCCGATATGTTACAAACATATTTATAATTGTTGTATATTAATAATAAAGGATAAATAATGACGTATATCTCTTGTTTTTTTTATATTTATGACATAGCCATTTTTTCGATTTCCTTGGATAACCAACACACCCTACATTTAGTATAAATTGGATAATGAATCAAACTTTGGTTTTTGAAGAGGTTTTTGAGCCTAGATTTCAGTATGATCCGCAAATGATCAAAACCTAAATCTCCGCTTATGCTGGTTATCCAAGTAAACCAGAATTTAAACATGGTGCATTGAAGATAAATAAATAAATCTGATTTCGACTGGTTAACCAAGTAATTCCGCAATCAATTGGATAATTCGGCAAACCAGGTGCGTGTTTTCATGGATAGCACCATTCTTTGAACAATCAACAAAACCCGAATCTTTTTGTCATCGGATGACTACAACTGAATCATAATTGGATAACCACGTTTACATGAATTTCAAGATCCATTTGTGAACACGGTACTTGCATTGGATATCAAAGTAGGCCTATATTTGTCCATAATCTTAAATAATTAGTTAAATATTGGCTAACAAACCAAAACTAGTCATCCTAGTCAGTGTATCTTTGGAAGCTCACTAAAGTTGACTGTATGGGGAATTGCTTTAGACAAATCCTATTTCGCGAGCCAGACAGGCTGCCGTGATGCGTCCATCTTACAAATTCGCACAGAAATGTACTTAATAGTATTGTGAAGAAATCTAAGACTGGGGCAAGTTGATGGGTCGTTTATTTATTGCTACTTAAGCCTACCAGTAACTGAGCTTGTCTGGCTAATGGTGCGGTTAAATTTTACTTCATAATTCCCAAAAGCGAAAGGGTACGAAATATAGTGTTACAGGTCATCCATCTTGCTTGAAAGCAGAATTGTGTCTGATGCCTCGCATTATTCAGGCACATTGCATCATTTGAAATGAAATGAAATGAATGGAGTTCTTCTGCACCGTATTGGCTAATGAAGACGGGCAACGCCATGCAGGGTACAATGAGAGAAATTGTGCCAAGACAGAGGTAACTGTTGAGGGATCTTTAACGTGCACAGCCTGTAGCACACGGGGCCTAGGTGTATTGTCGCATCCGAACGACTAGACGCTTTTCCATTTCAGTCCCTCTTACATGCATCACTGACAGGGGAAACCGGGCTGAAAAGGATATCACTACCATAACAACCATATTTACTGCAGGCTACAGTGATCAATCGCATTCTGGCCGGTGGTGACGACAAGACCCTAAGGTCAATGATCCGAGAATTTGCTAGAAAGTCAACCATCTCAATTAACTCCATGTGTATAAACAGTAATGATCATTTTGTCCCGGATACCGGAAACTCTGTTTTCTCAGATCCCACAGTTACAAGGCCTACCAAGACCCCCTCCTCTCTACTTCCTTTGTATAAACGATTACTACGCTTCGTGATGTTTTCATGAGCGATTTGTTTAAAAGCTCTAATACATATAAATGGTGGAAAACCATTTCCGTGACTCAAAAAGATCGCCAAGAGGTTGACTAATTTGAGTATTGCAAATTAAAAGTACCCACAACATTAGTCCACTTCTATAAACAGTCGTCACACTCTACCTAATGACCGAGCACCTGTCGAGCATTTTACTGAAAATTGTGTTTTCAAAGAAAAAATTTCGTTAAGACGCTGTGGCACCATTCTGACAAAGAAAAATCAGACTTGCTGTTAAGACGGATAATTTGAAGAAGAAAATGAATTGAGTGGTGTTATTAAACTGTTCAGACAAAATTGTGTAATAACAGTTAATGTATAGACTGTCTAATACTTTCCTATCCACACATATTAAGGTTCTTGACCGACCGCTGACTAGAAAATGTCTAGGAAATCTCTCCAAACTGCGTTAATTCCACCCCTAATGGTTTCTTAAATTATATCCTGTGTTTCCATTATTTTAACCTCGTCTGTATATAAACAGAATTCGAAACAGAGCATGTTGTGTTGCTAAAAACTAAGAAGTGTACACTGTCCTCTTGTTTTGGGGGAGCGAGAAGCGAGACTAAGCTCTTGCTGTAAAAAATAAAGATTGCTTTTCCAAATCCGTGACTAAGTTCTTTTTTCTTTGAGGCAAAAGTATGTTGTCTTTGAAGTCATGTATGTCTTAAATCGCAATGCTTTCAGTAGATTTCAAACGGTAACCACCTTTTACCATATACATCAAATAAGCGATATTTTTTAGCAGATATCATATTTATATTTCTAAATTTTCTTCGACGCATAATTGTAAGAGAAATATGCCTCCAACGTATTCCAAAGGTTTCCACTAACAATATAGAACAATGATACACCAAAACTAGGTCAAATTGCTTAATTAACAATTAATTAGTACTTTCTGTTCTTAATTAACCTTTTTAAGTCGGTTTGATCAAAAAGATACATAGACATAAATAACATATTTTCAGGTATAATTTACGACGTTTATGATAATGAAATTTTTTTACAAAAAGGCAGATTGCTACTTTTAGGAACAGAAGAACCACAACATAGTAAATAATAAACTGAATTTATTTAAAATTTGTAGGCCTATCAAGGAAATGTAAGAAACGATTTAAGACAATTTTTGTAGACCTATTAAAACGGATCTATGTCAAGTTTGGCTTCAGTAACATCCATGACATAGCATAAATATTCCGACATAACACGATTCTCAAACGTTGTTCAAGTTATTGTTTTTATCCTCAGAAGTCGGTAACTAACGTCATACAGAGATGATAATGCGATTACTAAGGTCGTTACGAAGCGGTCGTTATAATATGATCATAATTTGATTAATATTATCATTAATAATTTTGATTTAGTCAAATCTAATATTAATACTACCGTCTTCGTAATTTGGTCTGTAAATTGAATTTTATGTGTCTTTTGAAAGTGGATGGAAATTTCTGCTGCAAAAAATTACTGATGGTCGTCGAATTACTTAATGAAAAATATAATGTTGTAAGTTTGTATTTGAAATATACACACTTCTTTCAAAAAAGTTCAAACATCAAAGAGATAACATCGATCAACATAATAAGTATATCTAATTTAACAAACTAACATTAACTTATTTTGACTAAACCAAGGGCAATAACTAGCGAGGATTTATCGAAATATTGTCAATTCCCAACCTATCCGAGAAATCCTATCGTAGAGTATAGCTCTAGTAAATAAGAGTATCTATTTCCTTTAAAATTGGGGGAAACTTGGACTTCCGTCGTGCTAACAAGATATGTTGATATGTTCTTCTTAGGCGGCAGAAAGCAACATGCGTTCACATTTTCATAAAATGGAAAGATATGAAAAAAATCTGCTTTGAAATACTTTTCCTTTAATGTTTTTAATAAGAAAAATAGTACAGATAGTTTACTTTTGATTTAATTTTTTCATCTTGTGTATCTTTGATCTAAGGAACCGGAAATACTATGTGTTCCTGGTATTAAAACTTCAATTACTTAAAGGGATATAGCCGTCTAAATATTTTCCCTTAAAATTACAAATCTAAAAACCTCTAGATTCTGGTGTATAGTTTTCACAAATTTGAGCAAAAAATTTTTTCGACCTCTAAGCACGAGTTATGCGACCATATTAATGCGTTTTAACGATTTTGCAGCCTCTTTGTCACTCGTGTACTGCGCGTTTATACCGCTCAAGGAGATGTTAAAACGCTTTTCTCACGACCTTCTCGATCCTATGGCGCTTTAAAGGCGTTGCAGAACATTGGCGTTTGTTTTGAACATGTCTAAAATAAACGCCATGACTCGGCGAATCGTGGAGACAATTGCACGAAGATGCCGGACATGCTCACGCTCACGACGACCTTAACATGCTCTAAGCCAATTTTCCATCGTAGTAGCTGCGCAGTAAGAACGCCTTTCTGGCTTGACGGGCCATTACCGGCTGATACATATCAATTTTAATGTCCGATTCCCTTACAAAAATATGATTATCTGCATTTCCCGACCGTTATTAGAGTTCCCGAATGCAATTTAAACTGCACGTGAGAATGTCAATAACTACTATCTAAGTTTTGTATTTAATTGTATGAGAAGCAAAAGTTATATTATTTTAATTCTCAAAATTGATATTGGTAGTTCGAATTGAACTCAGCTGACATTGGGAATATTTCGACGACCATATCACTTTAAAACTTAAAACATCAAGGTATCTTCTTGATCGAAATATTTCAACGTTAGAAACATGATTAGCTATACGCGCTAGACCAATTCAGCTGACCATAAAATGGATTATTAATGCCAAATATTAATCTAAAACTGTGGCATAACAAGCTCATATCTCGTCAACCTAATTTCACAGAAAATTTGTGCTAATGAGATACCGGATTTGATAAATGATTGATACATGTAAAGTTCAGGAACTAAAATCAAAAGGGTGCCCCGAGGAAATATTGAACGCTAATCTTAGTATACTTGAAATTAAAATCTTTACTATAGTTGAACTTTGTTATTTCTTATAGTTGCACTACGTACAATGTCCACTAACTGTTCCAACTGATTACACCAGCTTATCTTCTTTCAGAATAATAATCCTGCATCTGGTTCTCTTACAATTACTACTGATACTACATACACTGTTACTGTATAGCGTCAAAAATGTTGGTAGTGTTTTTGATAGAAAAATTGAAAGGAACTTAAAATGTTCACCGTTAAATTCCCCCGGTGACGAGCACCAAAATCTGTCCAAGATCACTCGCGTTACCAAAAATGTGTGTTTATAACTCAAAACTGTTCCCTTTCAACATGTCTTCCAACAGTTTCTCAAATCTTCCTGATGATTTTTAAGCGGACTGGAATATCTGCTTCGGATTGTCTTAAATTGACTTTGTGTTGAAGGAAATAAAACCATGGACAAATCTTTCCAATTAAATTTTTGTTTTTATTGAAGGAAATTTTCAATCAAAATTTGTAGTTGAAATTTACATTGTCATTAATAAAAAGTCATTTTGTAACTATCATTTACTGTTTTTGCATTCACTTCAAAAGAAAAATAACTAGGTTTGTCGACAAGAGTCCATCACTGTTTGCAAGTTGTTTAATGAGTTCTGAATCAAATTTAAAAGCTATATATGGAAATCATGAGCTTAATTCCAATGAATAAGAAATCAGATAACAGCCAGAGATTCAATTTGGTGTTTGAAATTGTTTAATTTTGTTACACCTAGATAGTCGGTCAGCGGAAGGTCGTTCTAATATTAATTCAGATAGTTAAATACGATATGGTGATTTAACTGCCATTACTCTTTGAAAGACATTGATCTATTTGACGGTGCGGACCCATCATCTCTTATTATCAGTCGTTAGTCTCTCGCTGGGGTCAAAGGGGTAATTATTTATCGATATTCGTTCGCCAGTCAGTAAGCCACGCTTTACTTAATATATTAGATTTTGACTAGTAATTTGGCATTTTGATGCCAGTTTTGCTATTTCTTTATTCTGCATGGGTGCTCATCGATATAAATTCCAAATTTTAGTGTGGAATTTGTTTACATTCGTGGAGAATCTCGTGCGTAAATATCGGGCGATTTTTATTGAAGAGAATTTGATTTCCAAATATTAAAATATTGATTTTTATGAAACGAAAATATATCTGTAAAATATTTGATATATGTTGGTTAGTTTCAGATGGTATAAAGATTTTTAAGTACAATGCACCCATGAATCAACAGTTCAATGTACTTCTTCATATGCTTCAGCCAGGGTCCGGAGGCCATTTTCTACTGGATGATAATCACGCAGAGTACATCACCCTTAGTCCGTACCTCGCTTTTCTAACCTTATCTTTTCAAAGAGTCCATGTTTTAAGGCGAATAAAAAGTAAACGCTTATATTAAGTTTTTTTTTCAAAAAATATGTCGCTTCCTATTGAGTTATAATGAATTTCAGTCGTATCAATGGGGCAACCAATAGAAAACCTCCTTACAATTGCCTTAGGTAGGTAGGTAGGTAGATGGCAAGTTAACGTTCGCTTCCAGTGGATGTTGATATCGCAAACTAGGTAGTTGTTGGTAGTCCAATTGCCTTAAAATTTCCCGACTTTAAGTACCAGAAAGTACAGGAAGATTATAAATCAACTATTCCATTAGAAAGATACTACAAATGAGTCTTCTTCACTGTTGTGTGTCCAGACAAATAAGAGAGAAAACAAATATACTTATATAACAATAACGGTGGATGGAGGTCAAAAACACGACTTTGAAGGTATTACATAACCTGACAAATAGTTTTTTTGTTACCTATATATACTTGATTTTAGCTTAGTATCGGTTGAATAATATGTACATGTATTATTTCTAACAGAAAATCTAAATTCACTTCCGCTTTAAGTTGGTGTTGCAATCGTCTATGAGAAGATCACACAGAGTTAGACTAGGATTAACTATGTCAAGGCTGTTTTGCTCAAGAGCGTGACAAATTACCTTGGAAACAAAAAGTAAGGACGTCTAGTTGTCTGCAAATCATGCAATAGATAAGTGTTTTTCATAAGAAACTCGGAGACCTACTTCATCATAGTATCGAAGTTTTCTTCATGTCTCAGCATCAGACTCTGGACTAACAAAGCCCACGTTATGTTGTTGGATTTTAGTTGTATTCGATTGGCATAGCATGAAACTCTGGAATAACAAAGCCCACGTTATGTTGTTGGATTTTAGTTGTATTCGATTGGCATAGCATGAAACTCTGGAATAACAAAGCCCACATTATGTTGTTGGATTTTAGTTGTATTCGATTGGCATAGCATGAAACTCTGGAATAACAAAGCCCACGTTATGTTGTTGGATTTTAGTTGTATTCGATTGGCATAGCATGAAACTCTGGAATAACAAAGCCCACATTATGTTGTTAAATTTTAGTTGTATTCGATTGGCATAGCATGAAACTCAAGGAATAACAAAGCCCACGTTATGTTGTTGAATTTTAGTTGTATTCGATTGGCATAGCATGAAACTCTGGAATAACAAAGCCCACGTTATGTTGTTGAATTTTAGTTGTATTCGATTGGCATAGCATGAAACTCTGGAATAACAAAGCCCACATTATGTTGTTGAATTTTAGTTGTATTTGATTGGCATAGCATGAAACTCTGGAATAACAAAGCCCACATTATGTTGTTGAATTTTAGTTGTATTCGATTGGCATAGCATGAAACTCTGGAATAACAAAGCCCACAATCATTATGTTGTTGAATTTTAGTTGTAGTCATGTCTCATAGCAAGAAACTCTGTCGGTATTATTTTTCCAAAGAAACTTACTTAAAGGTACAGAGTAAGGAAGTTCAGTTATATGCAAGTCTTATTACATGAAAGACTGGAATAACAAAGCCCGTGTTATGTTTATCAAGCAATGCAATATACACCATGGGTACAGAATAAGGAAACTATATCATTATTATGCAAGTGTCATAACATGAAATAACAAAGCAAGTGCTGTGTATCTAAAGAAACGTGGCATTATATACATTATGTACAGATTAAGGACGTTCAGTTGAATTCAAGTCTCATAGCACTTTAGAATAACAAAGCTCGTATTATGTATTTAAAGGAACTTACAAACATATACACAATAGATACAGAGTAAGAGAGTTCAGCTGAATGCAGTTCGATATATATAAAGGAACTTGGCAATATTTACTATAGGTAATGTGACTTTGCAATAACAATGTCCGTATTACTTTTCTCACAGATCAATATACACCAATACACTTGGCATAAATCATCTGAAGATGTAACTTCGATAGCACAGCCCCTGAAATATAAAGAAACAGGACACAGTACAGCCTAAACAGTGCGGAAGTATCCAGTTATCTACGGATCGTACAGTAGACAATGGCAGTGGCTCGAATAGATAGGGGGGGGGGGGGTTCTATGATCTTAAGTAGGTTGGGACCGCTCCCCTAAGAATTTTTTGTTAACAAATATGCCCTCCTGCATTTTGCATTGGGGCAGGGTCCAATAGGGGTGGTAGCCCGTGGACTTGGTTCAACCAGTCCCTGGGCTATAATAGTTAAGCCACTGGTACGGAAGTATTCAATTATTTATGGATCGTACAGTAGACAACGGGTTCGAGTTTGTTTCACGAAGTAAAAGTAGACTTCTAAACTAAGTCCATGTTATGTTCCTAAAGAAACTTGGAGACATGATACCGGCCATTAAGACAGTTTGGGTAGATTGAAAGAAGAGATGAGGAAATGATATAGATATGGTGTGACTAACTCAGGAATTAAGAGTACCAGCATGTATTGTCTCCTAACGCATTCTCTTTGATTGATTGCTTAACTAATTTTAACAAGAGATTTAGACAGGCTATCTCACGTTCCTTAATAAAAACCATAGACAACCTCATTTATAACCCACCGTGGTAATTCATTAGAGCCTTCATTCTAGGAGATAAAAGTGGTTAATCTCAGGTACTAATCTACTTTTCAGTAATTACTATTAATACTAATAACCTTGTCCGTTCATTACGGTGGTCAAGTCGTGGACACCAAGGCACGTTGGTTTGGTCAAAGACAAACGAGATGAGAAAACTCTCTAGTTAATTATGATATTGCAAGCTTAAGAAAGTTTTGATTTATCATGTTTACCCGACGTCTGTCTGTTATAAGGTCTTTCCTAATGAAAGATAACATTAATATTGCACCCGTTCCAGTAAAATTAACTACTTACAATAAGAATTTAATTATTAGAATTACCCTTATACAATTAAACATAAGGTATGTCCGTTGTACTGCACGTACAAATTTAAGAGGTATACGTATGGTTTGTTGTAAGGATCGCAGATTACATATTTTTGGTGACGTCAATATTATGGAATCACAGATTTTTCAAAAATGAAAAGAAACAATTAACAATACTAATTTTATCGCAAATTTGTATTACCAGTAGGCCGGTTAGGATTTAAAACTAATAACGGACAAGTCAAGGTATAATATCAACTCAATGAATGCCATTGAGCCGTTGTTCATTATTGATGGGTGCCCCATGAGAGCAAAACCACCATAAGATACCGCCTACAAGACACACCAATACAATGTACTAATATTATTATTTGGTTCCCTTTGTCGTTTATTGTTTCCCTTAGTCGTTCATTTGGTTTCGTTTGTCGATTACATGGTTCCCTTGGTCGTTTACTCGGTTCACTTTGTCGTTACCTGGTAGTATATTTGCTTCCCTTGGTCGCTTACCTGATTCTCTTGGTCGTTTCCTTGGTTCCTTTGGTCGTTCATTTGGTATCCTTGGTCTTTTATGTAATTTTCTTTGTTGTTTATTTGGTAACCTTGATCGTTTGGTTGGTTCCATTGGTCGTTCATTTGCTTTCTATTGTCATTTTTTATTAATTTTGAGCGCCTTTCGGATTAGTTTTTAGTACTTTTAAACGTATAATGTAAAAATAAATCTAAAAAGTTGCCAAGCGAAACTTCGGAAACTCGAATAAAAAATGTTATACTTAGCCACAAGTTTAAGTTCACAGGAGAGCTATATATCTCTGATATCATCATCTGCAATCATACATTTATTGTGGTAATGAATTCGAAGAATGTTACAACAATTTTTTTTAAATATTTAATACTCTTCAGTTAAGAGTTTATTGATTTCAATTTTCTCGATTTATTGATATGAAATAGTAATTTTTCTATTCCAGTGGCTGCTTTTTCTGGTAGCTTTCCTAGTGAA
The DNA here is from genome assembly GCF_000327385.1 of Lottia gigantea. Lineage (NCBI taxonomy): Eukaryota > Metazoa > Mollusca > Gastropoda > Lottiidae > Lottia > Lottia gigantea. Next base: position 1,516,566 of record NW_008710601.1, read on the forward strand.
TTGAAAGATTTCCGATTTTATCTTTTTTATTATCTGAATGAATAGCAAAATCAGCTTTTGAATTTTTTTTTATGTGCAAAGCTACTGCAACATTACTGGATATTTGTGAAAGAAAGCATAAATCAATGACGTATTGATATCTGTGTTCGAAAAAACGTGACGTCATTGATGTTTGTTTGACCTGAATCAATCAATATAGTGAGAAAAGAAAGGGTCAGTGAGGAGAGCAGGCTATTACTAAGAGAACGTCATAAACTAGAGAGAGATGAAAGCTAGTTAATGTTACTGCAACATTTCCAATCAGTACTAGAAATAACATTATCCTCGCTCATTTGGCGTCGCCGCATTTTGCCTCTACCAATATATTAACTCCAAGTACATCTCTCATCAGAAATGGATTGTAGGCAATCAACGGTGATCTTTAAGAGATAATATAATATACATAGTAAATTGGCGACACGACTTCTCACTAGCTTTCTAGTAATTGTCCAAGTTTGTATAGCTTTCGGCTGTTGCGTGGGGTCATTCAATAAACCCATCATAAAAAAAACAAATACATCGTTGGCTTTTAGACTAGCCGATATTTGAAATGACAGTTATGTAACCATAACAAAATTGGCAATCCAGTAATAGCAAATTATCGTGCGCAATATGGGTTTGTTAAACCGCACAAGCACCTGATTAAGTTTTGTGTGCACTTAAAAGTGAGCCAAGGTAAACTAGAGATTCAACCCAGTATTTTTAAGACCGATCGAAAACATTCCTATGAAGAAATACACTTGACTACTGACTATTGTAAAAATAGCATCAATAATAGGATAGATTGGATATCTACAGCCAAGATCCAATATTTGCCGTATATAGAACCTGTAGATGGAGATTAGTCAGTCGTTAGTGCGCAAAATCTAACGACTAATCAGATACTTCCAGATGACGTGAGTTGCAAAGAGGTCGTTAAAAAAACAGTTGCCGTCAGATTCTGCCATTCGCAAGGTCGACACCAAATCGAAAACTTGTATTTAAATAGTTTTACTTTGCTGGTCATCAACTGAGTTTCTTAGCGTGATAAGATTCTAAATATACTGAGTATATAACTTCAAGAGCAAAATAATCACAGATGACAGTGCCAAATTCAAAGACTACTGCATTATCAAAACATGAAAAATCCACTGACAACTCGATCTCACACTTAGATTATTATCTTAATCAGTGGCGTTTCTACTGAGGGAGAGGGGGGTCATGCCTCCTCCCATTCCACCCTCACCCCACCTACAGAAAATAGGCTGGCCCGGATTTGCGTCCCCCTTCCCAGTTTCTATTTAGCATAATATTTCCTGGACACGCCACTGATATTAACATTTTTAAACCGCGAATTTCGATAAGCCGAGGATGATATAAGAAAATATTTAAATTGAACTCAGGGGAGACCTTCCTTGTTCCAGTAATTGAGGAAAACGTCCATCGGATCATTTAGAAAAACAACGAAGCTTCAACACTATTTTTATTATTTTAGGTGACATTTATTAATTGGAAAGTGAAAAACTGGAAAAGACATTTATGGATACCAATTACTATCATAAATAACTCTCGATATTTGGACTTTGATACTCTCTTCTGTTTCAAGGGATAATAAAATGGTGTCCTTGTGAATCGTAATACACTCGAAGAAGTGGCTTATCTGCAATATGAACTTCAGCTAAAGGCGGGCGTAAACTTGACATCTACCAACCAATCAACTAGGCCATACACTATTTACTCACTCCGTAATAAAACTCTAAGTCTTGTCAAGGGCAATAACTCAACAACTGTTGGGCGAAACATTATGAAATGAAACTAAACCAGGGTAAGCACAGCATACCAATAGTTTGAATCCACCTACCAGAGCAATTCTCGCAAATTTTCGCTATACGTCAAAGTTAAATTCATTCGAGATCAGATCAAATCTAAAGTTTTTTAATGTTCATAAAAATAATGCTAATGGGTTTGCAATTGATATAGCCTTATCTCTCGTTTCGACCAGTTAACCATGGCTAAAGGGAGATAACTTCAAATAAATCACTAGACTTAATAAGACTACAAAACATGTTTTTGTCATAAATAAACAGATGGGTCATCAGTTACTACTTTATGCAATAGTATATATTTAGTAGAGGCCTACCCCGTGCGTTAAGTCTACTCTGTAAGTTAAGCCTACTCCGTAAGTTAAGCCTACTCCGTAAGTTAAGCCTACTCGAATGCATTGTGATATCGCAAAGGAACATATTATTTGTACAATATCGGGTAAAGTCTCGATGTGATGGGCCTGGGTTTTAGCTTGGTATAGATTCTTACAGTTAACTTTTTTCATAGTGAAAATTCTCAAAAAATTAATCGAAGCTACTCCCATGAAAAATTTGTACCAGCGTACTAATACCACATGCGTATAATATACTATCACTATATACTATACTACATACTACTAGTATATTACGACCTAAGAACAAGTAGGACAGGATTTGGCGGGCTAATTAAATTTATACTGACACTAGTTTGCAATAAATCATCCTAAACAAAAAGCTTGAATTAATCTACAATTTTCACTACGGAATATCGATTCTCTTCAAGGTTTCGTTTTGCCTTTTTGTAAAAATATAAAAAAAATATGTAGGTACGCTGTTCGATGATCCTTAGATCAGATCGGTTCTAACACAGAGGCGACACCAGTTGGTGTACAGGGATATGATTTTTTAAAATCTCCACAGTTTTTCTGACTTTACAACGACAACTGTCAACTTGACCATCAGAGGTTGGATAAGAGGCATATATTTCGGTATAGTGCATGAACCGGTATTCAGCGCCTAATCCTTCCACTGGCCTAAAATTACGGGTTCTGTATCTTACAATCTATGTGCTAAACAAGATTTATCATATCTTAGTTTTGATATGCCTCCGCTTCAGCTGGGTGGTATTTGCAAAGAGGAGATGGTTGTCGGGCTGGTATATTGATTTGCTTTCTTCTATTGTACTGTTAAACAATCGAACTAAATGACCATGACATTTAAAAACCACACCACGAAATGGCGAGATGACAAAAAATGAAAACATAGCATTTACACTATATCGTAAATCTTTTTGACTCTTCAAATATCTGAATAATGGTCAATTATGATGATAGCTTTATTTATATAATACATACTAAATACGTCAAAACGAAGGGTTAAGGCTCCGGTATATTTATTTTCACATTAAGAGAAGTCAGCGCGAGACGTGGGGGATGGCGTTCGGATTATGAGACAACGGCCCACATTTCTACCAAAATTAACCTTTTTGACAACATTATGGCAAGGTTGAAGATTAGTGAGAAAATGATGTTCACACAAAAGATCGGTCGAATTTTTCGTGATTTTTCGTCGATCGCACTCATTAGAAACAATAGAATTACGACATGTTCACAACAAAAGAAAACAATGACAAGAGATGCTAATGCCTCTCTTAACTTATATTTCAATGTCTTAATATCGTTCATTCTTTTGACACAGTTACTAAACAGGTTTTTTATTTACATTGCGGATTCAAGATTTTTTATATGTAGTTTTTGAGAAAAATTTGAATTTTCTATTCTAGAAAGCGAAAAGATGTATATTTAACGAAGGTGTTTTGACTTAAAATTTGAATATTTTCATAATTTATGAAGCGAAACTCCTTGATATTGTCCTGGAAACTAAACATGACACTTTTCACTACAAGGAATGACGTCTATTTGAACTCTGTTGAAAAAAAGCGTTCGAAATTCGGAAGCCAGATTTTGACAACAGTTACAAGCTGAAATCTCTTGAATAAATGGAAAAATCGAGTTGTTCAAATAGCACAGAGAATCAGAAATTGTTCGAACTCGATGTTGTGTTTTTCGTGGTAGATCGAGATAGTAGACAGGCTCGACATGGTCAATTCGGTTTCGTTTTTACGTAGTAGAGGTCATGTAGAGTGAACGATTAGACATGACGCATATACATTTTTATTGAAAGGGAGTATATATTTTGAAGGGAACGGCCCTCAAGGGACGGAGTTGATAACACGATTGGGTAGATATTATGTTGACTGTGACGAATTAGGTTGAGTCTTTTGTCGCTTCCTTGTAAATCCATCATAATTTCATCAAAAATAATTCTTTTTTTATACAACAATAGAAATTCCGTTCATCAAGGCAAATATATAAAAAAAAATTATATTTCGACTTGCACATCGACACAAATCGAATAAAATGCTAGGCAAGGTTTCGGAAACAATTTGAGGCTAATGTGACAAGTCAACACATAATACAGTTCAAACTACAAAAACAAGATATACTTGTATATACGAATATAAACAATTAAAAAAAAACAAAAAATTTCAGTTCAATTGTAGAGCGATATAGAAATATTAAAAGAGAACTTGAATCATGTTGTAACTCAGAGTTTCACGCTATGCAATCTGACCTCTCTGAACCTGCGTCACGATCTGTTTTAATGATTGAATAGAATTGATACTAGTAACAATATATCACCTCATATACCACGTTAACTCATTAATAAATCTGAAAATTCAGTGGTTTATTTGAAAGATTTAAAAAGATTGAAAGATATATATCATTATGCACTTTGTTACCTGTCAGAAATAGAGAATGAATACTACCATATTGTAGTAGATTAACCTTCATCGTATTAATGTTTAATTATAAATCTCATAGAGAGATTAACTATCACCTGAAATGGAAGACAGGTTATTATTTTTATTTTTTTTTTTTTTTTATTTTTATTATCGCTAATTAAGCTTAGTTGTTAATTGAAGAATATGGCAGAGGATGGGTTATATAGCCCATTCTAGGACGCTGTATCTATAGTCAAATACAGAGCTGTTTGTGGCAACCCAGCATAGTAATTAAAACTATAGCCAAATCCCTCTAATCAACAACCAAGCTTAATTGGCGATAATCCCCTGTCTTCCATTTCAGGTGATAGTTAATCTCTCTATGAGATTTATAATTAACATTAATACGATGAAGGTATATTCAAAAATATTGAATTGAATTGATTCATTAGATTATAAAAACAACGTACAAAAGTTGTCGAAACTTGGTTTGTTTTTTTATTTCTATGTTATAAAAGAAGAGGTAGAATGAACGTTCTAAGGTAGAATGTGCGTACTACTTCACCTATTTAGACTACAGAGTTTGAACGCAGTGTGCAATAAGGGAAAATTTGTGAGGACAGTGGCAACAGTCTACTCTTTTTCGATTTCCAACTGTCGGTTTTTTTTTTAACGCGCATAACCTATAGCTAACGGAGCGTCGGTTTATGTTCTATCCGAACGACTTTACGATTTTTCAATTCCCAATTGGTGTATAGAGCATTTTACAACAGTGAAAATATTTAGTTATTGTAATTATGTCTTTATGTATTTTGTAACTGTCTGGTGATCTTATTGTCTCAAAGAACTAACAATAGAAAACAATGAATTAATATGATATTTAATCAATCAAACCGACTTTTCTTTCTTGCGAGAGGGGCTTCTATTTTATATATATGGCTAAAGAAAAAACGAGTCGTCATTTTAACTTTCAAACACAGATATTTCTGGACACACATGGACTTGAAGGTCAAATTTCGACAGTAAGCTGAGTGCACTATTACTGATTAGCTTTTGCAAAAAAATCCCAGTTACGATTGGTCAAACGGATAGTATTTGTACATTTGACTATGTTGCAGCTAAAAGGTTTTGAGTTATTGTCCCCGTTGCATGAATCGCCTGTTCATTTGTTGTAATAGTTATTTTCTTTGATATACAAACAAGCGCGAGAATGTTTCATAAATAACACGCCTACTTCCTGTATCAAAATGTCTCAGCATAAGATTTAGGTTGAAGATATCTTCAAATAAAACTATAGTATGGGGTATTACCACGAAAGAGAAAATTATTGCGACGTTTTATTCATGTACGCACCTTTGTCGTCTGTTCGAATAAATAACATAACTCGAGCTAAATAGTATAATAGAGACTATATAGGCTAAGCAAATACCTAAAAGTAAATTGGTCGGGTTTAATAGGTCAAAATGTGGACAGTATTTAAGTCAGGTACTCTGATTGGCTGTATTCAGGAGCGCACGATCTAATCAAATAGCTGCATTCCATGATACAAGAAAGATGGCTATTGCAGTCAAGGTATAACTCCGCATTCGGAATAGCTTGACATGATTATTCTGCTAAATGCTCCTTTCTGGCATATTTTCCTGGCCCAAGGTGGTGTAGAAACGCATAGTATTGTGTTTTTGAAAATTCTTGGTTACCGCGCTTTAGAACCACATACACTGCTCATACTTCGTAAGTAGCATCAGTTGAGTGCTATTTGCAAAGAAAAAACAGCACAACACTGCACTACCCAATACGTGCATATTATAGGCAATTTTAATCCGACTGTAAATCATCAAGTAACGTAAACAGTAATTATTTCCGATGTCTAAATTCGAAACAATGACTTTGATTCACCACGATATAAACTGCAGGCAATATAACAAGGTGTCATCTCATTAATTACTTATAAAATTGATCTATCAATCACTATGTTAGCGACGTTCTATCCCCTGGTAATACAGGTAATAACATATCAAGCTCTCCACAATATACATTTATATGAACTTCGACTGCACAAAGATTAGTTAATACTGCCAAATCACCGTCCTGGTTAGTGGTTACCTATCATGTGACAGGTATTATGTTTCACTTGGTTAGTTACATTCAGTAAATTGAAAAGGTACAAACACGCGTAGCTAACAGTCGTCAAACACCCAGTCGACGCCATTTTGAATGGTGGGAAGTTGTGCACACGGCACTTATTTGTTTAACTTTTGAACGATTTGAAGTAACGAAACGAAATAATTATTCGACGATTAGTAAGCTAATTAATAACTCATCATGTGGATGGTTAAGAAAGTGTCAACAATTTTTGTATTTCTCGTAATATCGAATGGAGTCCAAGCTACCAGCCACGAAGAACACCACCATGGCGGACTGGATGTTTTTGATGAAATTTTAAAAAGTTTGAAGCTGACCGGTGAAAATATTCCTGTGAATAAAATAGAAACTTTTTTGGATGAAATCTTTCATGTATTTACGTGTAATCCTACCAAAACCGCATCATGCTCGGAAACTATGGTAAGAATTTTTTTTCTGTTTTTTTTTTTGGTGGAGAGGGCAAGGGGAGCGGGCTTATATTTAATTTACATGTATATGGGAATAATGACGTTTTTTTTTGTCCGTAAGGATTTAAGAATACGATTTGCCAAATTTGGCTGCATACACCCGGCTTTGTCCTTCGTTTATACCTTATATGATCCACGATGGCTTTACATAATTTTATGTCTACCTCAATGAACAAAAATGATAACTTTCCCCTAGAGATTAATTTATTAAGTCACACATGTTATAGGATATCCGATTACACTAAACTATTTAAAATATCTGTAATATCGAATTGACAACAGTTTTAGGGTTCATAAGTTTTTTGTTAACTCATCTCATACATACAAAAGAAAAATCAAACGAATGGAGTTTTGTGCTCTTCTTTTTTTAATCTAATTGGCTAACGAAGACGGGCAACATAAACTGTGCATGGAGGAAAATTTTACCAGGATTTTAACTATTTTTCGATTTCGAACTGTCGAAGAATCTTTTACGTGCAAAGCCTGTAGAATCTGTATAGGTTTATTATCCCGTCCAAACGACTAGACGCTAGATCCATGTCAGTCCCTCGACCTATGTACCTTGGACATTCAGGTCACGCGGGCACGCGGCTACGCGGCTCCCATAAACCCAAGAGGAAATTTTTACGTAATCTCGGAATGAAATGGACTTTACGCCCTTCTCTTATGAAACAAGTGAAGTGGTGCTTGACCAGATTTAACTATTTTCGCTTAATAAATAGTGTTTCCTGCCTGCTTCTATACCTTCTACGCCGATTCTTTTGACGGCGACCTCTGAAGACAGCCTTATCATATTCATTGTTTGCCTACAGACGTTTGCCTCTGAGTGGAGAGCGAGAACACGTGTTCTTTACGGATAGGTTTCAGCTATGCCATAGCAAATAAGTATTCTGACGTAAGGGAATATAAAGGCCCTTCGCGATAAGTCATAAGTCATCAAACACTTTGAGTGGGATTGCAGGGACCACAGACGTCTGATGGTACAAATTGATGCTATCAGTGTTCCCGATACACACCAAAACTGTACAAAATCTCTTTAAACTTGACGTTTGTCGGGTGCACTCGATATACGTTTAATTCGTAAGTGCATGTATGATGATTTGACTTTCTTCTTTGTTACTTGATCGAGGAGTCAAATCCTATTGATAGATGAACAAAATTAGGCTTGGTGTGTTAAAATATTTCCTTACGTGTAAATTATGATACCAGGTAGAGATATGGCTGTATATCCTGTATTCACATTTTGACAGATGTCTTACTGTCAGCTAACTGACAAGGCCAAACCTAGACAACATTACCTCTTCTAACCCTGCTGTTAGTTGGAAGAGGTTGACAATGGACATCAGAACTTATCGTGGTCACCAATCGTTTCAAACGTCTATGACCGTGGTCATCTTAATTTAACCTTATTTCGAATGGCCATTAGAATTTGACCCCATCTCAAATGGCCATTAGAAATCAAATTAAAGTGTATGTCAGAAATCTTACTGATTATAGGCAACTGCCCCGGCCAGCAGAATTTATCTGAAAAGATGGTTGCCACCTGGATTTGACGTTATATCGAAAGGTCGTGACCATTAGAATTGGTCCTTGTCACGAGAGGGCTTGACTTTTCACGAATATATCAGAATTTGTCCGTGTCTCGAATGGTTTTGATCATCAGAATATTTGGTGGCGATCATCAGAATTTGTCCGTGTCCATAACAGCGGTGATCATCAGAATATTATATCCTTGTCTTGAATGGTGGAGACCATCAGAATTTGTCCGTGTCCATAACAGCGGTGATCATAAATATATCCTTATCTTTAGATGTGGTTATCGTCAGAATTTGATCTTATCTTGAACGGACTTGGCCGTGAGCATCAGAATAATACATTGTGTCCATCAGGAGGAAGGAAAGGGTTTGAATGTGATGTTTTCACGTCCACAGAATGACAATATCCAGGGTAAAAGTTATATGTAGTGATCAAGTGTTTCGAAAAGAGTAAGCCTGGCATGTTTCGCGCGACACCTACTACTACCCTAATTGTAAAATCATGAGCTACAACCAGATCAATTCATGCTCGACCAAACAAATCAACCAAAATGCAAGACGTGGATTTATTGTATTTATCAAGGGGTAACAACCATAAAACTTTTTTTGGTTTTCAGTTGATTTCTTTAATTTTCAATGAGTCTCAAACAGATGAAAAATTATTTTATTACTTTCTTCTGATTTCTTAGGCGATAAATGACAAAGAAACTAGTCAATGTGTATTGAAAAGATGAAAGTAATATTTAAGCCAGTTTACGGGAGGGTGATAAAGCATTTTATCAATTGACCCATATTGAATTAATAAAATATTGAAAAAGGGGAGTATTTGACCATTATAAGGTGTCGATCAGCCCAATTATAAACATAAATACTGTGTTACAGTGAAAAGGCCCCCGGCTTGACAAGTTAATGATTTATTACAAAGTCCCAACTTTTGATAAATATGTAAACCACCCAAACTATTTCTGAATGACGGTAAAATAGCACACGAGGGGACAACTTGACATTGTGTATCCATCTATGACAAAAAAATGTTCAACCTTTCATCAATGTGGGGCATGAGTTATATGTTATTCGTTATTGATGAATGCAAATATAACATCTGAACATAAATTGAGAACAAAGCTTGTCATTGCATCTGATGACGTGACGACACGTGAATATTGTGTTGATCGTTATGTGCCCAACGTTATTAAAGAAGTGTGTTATATTCCATAATATTGTCTTGTGTTTTATTATATGTGCTCCTCGCTTCTATATGTCGTTCAAATCTTATAAAGCTTGTCAAGATGCAAAAAGCAAGCCGTTCAAAACAAATCAGCTGATCGAACTCCAAATTTGCAATCCGATCAACACCTCTGATCAAATCACAACCCACAAGCTTTTAAAAACAACTCAGCTGTTGAAGACACAAACCAAAAATCTGATCAAAATAACTATGCTGATCACATTTCAAGCCAACAGATCAAAACCACTGATTAAACCACAAACCAATCAGATGAATCACTTAAAAAAACACACAATAGCCAGCTTTTAGAAATAACTAAGATGTTTAAACCATTCAACAGCCATTTTTTAAAAACGACGTTATCTGTTTAAGTAGCAAACCATCCAGATAGAAAAAAAACCATTTGGCTGTTGAAGTCGCAAACCAACCAACTTTTAAAAACAACTAAGATGATAAAACCACTTAACAGCCATTTTTTAAAAACGACCTTGCTGTTTAAGTAGCAAACCAGCCGGCTTACAAAAAACAAAATAAAATGACTGTTAAAGTCGCAAACCAACCAGCTTTCAAAAACAACTTAGCTGTTGATGTCGCCAATCAACCAGCATTTAAAAACAACTTAACTGTTTAAGTCGCAAACCAACCAGCTTTTGAAGACAACTTAGCTGTTTAGATCACAAACCAACCAGCTTTTAAAAACAACTTAACTGTTGAAGTCTCAAATTAACCAGCTTTTAAAAACAACTTAGCTGTTTAAGTCGCAAACCAACCAGCTTTTAAAAACAACTTAGCTGTTAAGTCGTAAATAAAACATAGCCGAGTAAACCAAAGACCAACATCAGTTGCATATCACTAACCTACCATTAAACTATTTAGCTGTTTATTAACTTCTATTATTGTTGATAAAAACCAACATGTAATCCCAATGTGAATCTTGTTATGACAATCTATCAAAATTTTTAATCTATACCTCGTATGAAAATATAAATATAAATTTAGTTATTTAACTTACAAAAAATCATTAATGCGTCTTAAAGGGACAATCCGCTTTTTTGAGAAAAGTTTTCATTGTCAAAAACGTCGTAAATTATAAGAGAAAACATATCTAAAGTATGCTATTTATACCTATGTATCTTCTTGATCAAACTGAATTTTTTTAAAAGGGTTAATTAAAAACGGTGATTACTTAGTGTTAATTAAGCAGTTTGACCTAGTTTTGATGTTTGGCTTTATAATGACGCAATATTGTTAGTTGAAAGCTTGAGAATATGTAAGAGACTTATTTCTCGTTTCTTTAATAACAAAGCACATAACGTTTCAACACGATTTTCACGTGCCGTCATCAGATTACGACACGTGAAAATCGTTATGTGCTTTGTTATTAAAGAAGTGAGTTATACCATAATATACCCCTTGTGTTTTTGTTATATCTACTCTCCACCTCTAAATGTCGTTCAAATCTTATGACTTGTTTCTCTACAATTAAGTATTTACTTAAATCCGTACATTGGTTTTCTTACAGCTTCCAAAACGCATAACGAACTTTCAAAGTTTACGTATTCTTTCGTAATGTTTGTTTTTAAAAATTACCAACTGGCGGTTAAAACTTTCAGATACCTAAAGGGACACATAACTCCACATTAATTTAGTGTATAAATTTCACATATTTTAGCAAAATAAAATTGGACCTTCCAAAAAATCGGAATGTGCCTTTAAACCCATATCTTTGATCGAAGATTATGCAGCATATTTTATAACCTTTAGTAAGCTATTTCCTTGTACAAATTGGACCTTCAACATAGGTCCAACAGTAATGCTGACAGGGAAAACTGGCCTGGGTAAAGTTAATTCTTTCATAGAAAGCAGTACGTACGTACCAGTCTACACTCAGTTTCACTTTATTTACTTTCATTTTCACTTTTTGACGTTTCTTATACCTTCTCACTCAGTTTTTTTAGGTCATTTATAACATACATAATAAATCCGAAATAGTCTATATATTTAAAGGGATTGTGAAGAGGTTTTCTAAAATTTGTATGTGTATCACGGACACTGATAGCATAAATTTCCATCATTCCAATTTTCAATCAGACGTCTGTGGTTCCTGAACTTTCACAAAAAAATATGTGTTATGACGTCACTATTCGCAAAATATCACAGAAGGCCATTTTGCAATTAGTGACGTCATCAAACACTAAGTTACAGTGAAATTACAGGGACCACAGACGTCTGATTGAAAATTCGAACGGTTCAAATTGATGCTATCAGTGTCCCCGATACACAATTTTTTTAGTAAACCTTTTTACTATCGCTTTAATACTCCTCTCCTTCAAATATTTGTACTAATATTGTCTATTTCTATAAGAATTGTTACAGTTTAGGTGCGTGTCTACTTAAAGGGCGATTATATAGAATTTGTCATTATAGGCCTACCGTTAATAACCAAAAAACTAGGTAAATAAGTCTTCCCGCTTGGGCTAATTCCCATCAGAGCTTTCCCCATTTTTCTCAATAGGCTACTGATATGAGCTACCTCTCTTTGGGATTATTTTTCTTTCCCGTTTGGGATACTTTTGGAAAAACCAAAACTTTTTTTATCAATACATTTTCTTTCCTATTTGAGATCAAAGGTTGATTAAACACCGCTTTCCTGATAAAAATCCGAACAAGCAAGACAATTCCGTTAATCAAACTCTCGTTCAAAATATGGCAAAATCGAGAGTAAAAGCTGTGTAGGAGTGGACTTCTCCAAAGAGAAGTACCATCGGGTGTTTCGAAAGGAGTAAGCTTGTTCTGCTTCACACCCGCTACTGACACAATTTCCGTCTCCACTAGCCCATAGCCCAAATCAAGTTCAGAAAAGTCAGACATAAACCTCCATGTCATTTCATTTCCCCGTGCAATTCACACTATTCAAGATTGGCTATCCGTGACATTATTATGCTTTTATGATCATTTTATGAGGTAATTATTCCATTTCTGTCGGTTAGTTTATTTAGACTAATATCATTTTAAATGTTTATTGAGGTTTGAATAATACATATTTACCTACCCAAATAAAGTTGAAATATTATTGTGTTGACGTAATGAAACGGGGATTTTGTGGTTTTTTTCTAGTTACAATGGGAATGCTATTATTAAATCTCATTTAAATGCATAGTTGATAAAAGATGTTCTTGTTCATCCTGGTCTGATTAAACGGATAAACACTCGCTCTCCATTGTATTTTTAGCTATAGTTAAAAAAGGACATAATGATTTTTGCCTAGGTCGAAAATTTGTTTTGCTCAAATTAAAGAAAATAATATTATAAAATTATACACACCAAAATGTAGAGAAAATGTGTCCCTTAACTTTAAAATATCCCGCCGTTACTTTTGTAACGCCAAAACTATTTATAAAGTTTACGTAAATTTTTTAAGTTCGTTATGCTTTTAGGTAAGTGTAAGAAAACTACTGTGCGAATGAATGAAAAGTAAAGCCAAATTGAAGGGTATATATCTCCTACGTATTCTTATTGTTTCAACTAATATAGTGAGCATTTATGAGGCCCAACACCAAAACTAGGTTAAACTGCTTAATTAACATATAAGTACACTCCGTTTTTAATTAATCTTTTTAAAACGATTTTTTTTATAATGAAAATTGTTGAAGTAATCAGCACAACGTTAGTTTAATATCAATTTTACCCCAAAATATAATGGACTGCTCGTGTTCATGTTTTGAATTGGACCCGGATATATTTGTGCTTGACTTTAAATATGCAATATTGATAAGGCGTAAACACTATTCAATTTTAACTATCCTGTATACAACTATATTTTCTATCAGAAGCTCATTATTTCTATACATATTTTGTATATTTTACCAATTCCATTGTGTATTCGTTTCTTATTTCTCAATGATATGTTTAGGCCCTATATTATATATTTAGACATTATGAAATTGTATCCGAATTACATGATTTTCTGCATTGTCTTTCTTCTTCTTCCAAAATGCTTATTTTAGTTTAAATGCTTACTGAAGTTTGCATAATACATAATATTATTTGCCAATTTGCCAAACCAGTCAAATCAAATCAGACAGGTTTTACTTGTGGGTTACACCCCTCATTGAGTTCCTACTCATGATCCGTAAAAAAATTTTATGAATCATATTTTCTTTATTCAACCAATGAAATGGCCTAGTGAGACCACACGTGACGAATAGTTTATTCCTTTAAAGATAGATTTATAATGTCCGCCCACTTTTAACAGAATTTTTTTTTTATTATTGATAAGATCATTGGATGGAAACAAGGTTGCGTCGAACCTATGGTGGTCGTTCATTCTAATTTCGGTCGGCGGGCGAACATTTGTTGTTAATTCAAGTGATAGAAAGAGTATCACACCACAACCACCACACCACAATTTTTTGGACAACCGAATATCATGACTATTATACCCGATATCACAACAGAATTTTAACCTGTATATACCTCAACCTAGTCCTAGGAAACCCGTCTATTATTACAACCTAATTTTGATACTGTATCATATATCCTTTATCACAACCTAATATCAGAACACTTGTACTATATCACAACCTAATATCTACACATAATATGTACAGATTCGCCATTTTGGGGCGTTGATTTTTGTCTTGAATATTATGTAAATAGTCTTCAAAAGTACTATAGATGCCTTTTCTATATACGGCAGTGTCTTAAGAAAAGATGACTCGTCTTTTTTTAACTTTCAAACGCGGATAATTCTGGACACACATGGATTTGGGCTCAAATTTCGACGAAACTACGTAATATAGTTCTCACATGGAAATAATACACACGAACGTAGTTCACTATCATTTAGAATCACTACCTGGACTTAAAGGGACAAATGCGCAATATTGAAAGTTGATTTCACTGTTGAATATGTGCAAATAGTCTTCAGAAATACTAGAAATGTAAGAAAATCCCACAATTCCTTTAAAAATATCTCAATGTAGGAATTGCACTCACTATTTCCATATATGTCTTTTCTATATCACAGAGTATCTTAAATTGATGAATCGCCATTGAACAGTCAAACACCTGGACACACATGGATTTAAAGGCTCAAATTTTGACGGTGAGCTGTGAACACTATTACTGATTGGCTAAGCTAAAAAAAATTCCGTTTCTGAGACTAAAGTATGATTGGTGAAAAAATAGCGCACCTGTCCCTTAAATAAGTTGAATTTTTGAAAAGGCTATATTTAGAACCATACGTAGTTTCGTTGTGTAATCGTCCCAATTCTGTGTGAACGAAGAAGCTTTTAAATGTTTTATCTAGTATCATAGACGCTGTAAATTATTCTTTAAGATTTCTAATTTGATATGTGTTTAATTCTATATTTACTTGATAATAACTCTAATTTATTTAAAAGGGTTATTAAAGAAAATGGAATGTACTTATTGCTGAAGTTTTGCTTTATGTTTCATAACGGATCGATAGTTAAAGTCAAAACCTATAAATATTTTTTTTTTTTTTGAATCCGTACATTAATTTTCCAATTTGTAAACCTGTTCAAAAGTTTTAGCTTTCTAAATTTAACGGCAAGATAATATCACTTAAAACTTTTAGATACATACTGGGAAATATCTCTACATTTTGGTGTAAAGTTTTCTTTAAAGGGACAGGTTCGACATTTTCGGGGGTTGTTTGGGTCGTGAATATCATTATGCAAATAGTCTTCAGAAGATCGCTTAATTCCTTCAAAAATATCTCAAACTAGGAATTTTACTTTCTATTTCCATATATATGTTTTCTATATATGACAGTGTCTCTAGAAAAGACGACTCGTCTTTTAAACTTTTAAACTTGGATAATTCTGGACAAACATGGATTTGAAGGTTCAAATTTCTACGATGAGCTGTGAACACTTTCTGATTGGCAGAGCTAAAAAGGAATACTCCCGTTTCTGAGACTAAGGTATAATTGGGCATCTGTCCCTTTAAAGGGATTGTACATAGGTTTTCTTCACATTTTAAGCGTATTGAGGACACTGATAGCTTAGGTTTACTTTTGGTGGAATCTGATTGAAAATTCGAATGGTGCAAATTGGTGATATCAGTGTCCCAGATTTTAAAAAACCTCTTTACAATCCCTTTGAAAATCAGACTGCCCTTTTAAGGCTGTACAAAGATCATAATATGCTGATAATGATATAATTTAGAGTGATACAAACCAAATAATAGAATATAATAAAAATGTCATATAACTTGTCTCAACGCCATGGCCCTATGTCTGACTCACTGTAAAAACTATTTTATTGGTGACGTCGACAAGAAACTACACTTACTGATAGATGGTTGACAGATTTAACGAGGAAAGCCATCCGTCATTGCTGTCTGTCGCGTTTGTTTATGTACTTAATTATTAATTTTATGTAGATGTAAATTGTAAACATGTAAACAATTTAAGCCTTTTTTGTTTCTGGAAAATTCACTCTTATGTATCTAAACAATTCAAGAAATTTTTTTTTCAATCCATGTCAAGATACATTAAGCTGTACCTATAAACAAAGCAGACGTTGTTTCATATCCGCTTTTGTGGCAGAATTTCCAGCGTTATACACTGCCTGGCGTTGCCTATATACTTTAACACAATCATTTCTATCTGAAACGTAGAACTTTTCATAAAAATTACGCTTACGCTCTTAAATAACCCGATTCCAACTCCTCTCTCTAATACAGAAGTGTTCCTAATTATTATTTGGAAAAAATATACAAATTTATTATTCGGAAAGAAAATTTATATTTGATTGTTGACTGGGTCATTCACTAGCTAAAAAATAGTATTTTATATTACGGCAAGGTGCGATTTCACAAAAAATTTCTTAGGATCAATTTTATGCTATGATACTTTTTAGAAGCCTAGGGGCATAGAAAAGTCTGATGACTTTGAGATATTTGAATATAATAATATTATCTGAATAAATTTCTTTTCTCATTGCGCCTAACATGATGTCTTGGAAACTATTTGTTGGGTTGTTGAATCTGTCCCTCTACATTGGTATTCAATCTGTTATATTAGACTATAAACGATGAGCTTCGAACATTGGAGTAGAAACAAACATACGTTTTCTATGTTAAGTCATAAAACGGATCTTAGCTAGTGTTTCACTACCCGAAGTAGCCCCCTTTCAGTAGATGCTGAATCTTATAGCATTTTGATATTTTATCATTTTAGTGTTTTGTGGCAGAGTACTCGGTGTTGGAATGTGATCGGTGAAATTTTATAACCCGAAATGCATGGATATCTTTCAGATAATGAATCTTATAGTATTTTGTATTTTTTAATTTCAGTGTTTTGTAGCAAATGATTTGGTAACGATATCTGGAGGCTCGCCTGCCACTGGTATCAATGAGACCCAATTTGAGAATTTTGCTACCGTGGTTTTATACCATTTGATAAAGGTTAATAAATACTGTCAGCAAATGGTTAACCTTACAGAGAACGATTTAAACTTTTACAAAACAGAGTTGTCCAAATCTCTGTTAGCTGCTGGAACTAGTGGTACCAATGAAGCACACCTGGAAGAAGTTATAGAAGCGCTCAATATCAGTTACCATAACCACGCCCACGACGACCATGAACATGAAGATCATGGTGATGAGGTCTTGATGTTTGAAGAAAAGGTAAAGATATTAATGCTACTGTTCTTATTAACAAATGTAATTTTGATGGTTGGGATGTCAACTTCAAAATACATATGATGGTCTTAGAATGCATTTGATTTGATGTACAGTTTTTCTTTAACGTTCCAATTTCCATCGAGAAATTGTAACCTAAAACTTCCCACATGTTGAATGTTGGCCATTGAAACAACGCATATAATCGACAATCTTCAAACGATAAAAATCCATACAAGCAAGACAATGCCGTTAATAAAATCTCGTCCAAAGTATGGCAAAATCAAGAATAAAAGTTGTATAGTAGTAGACTCCTCCAAAGATAAGTACAATCAGGTGTTTCGAAAATAACCAAATTTTTGGATGCTTTTTCGAAAGTTTTTTGTTTTATATATATTACATAATAGAGTATTTATTAGCATATTTCATGGGAGAGCCTTTTTAATATTGGATGAAAATAAAACATTCTTTTAATTTGGTAACATTTTTAAATGATTGACATTGATATAGTAACATTTCAGTTTATTATTTAAAAAATGTCAAGGGATGTAGACCTTTAAATATTTGCTTTACCATCTCATATAGATCAATTTCAACCATCCATATCATTTTTCAGATTGAAATACGACGTCAGTAACATTTTCCCTTTTAGAGAATGACAGCTGATATATTATCAGAAATATATGCACGCTAGTGTTGATAACGCCCTGCAAGTGACACAAAATGCTACGTGACTTTGTGTTCAATTGTAGTTCAAAATCATATACCTTTTAGAAACTAATGTCAAAGGTCACAATCATTATTTGTTATACATAAGTAAAAAACAAAATTCATACATGTTATTTAAAGATGGGTTTCCTAGTTTTTTAGTGTTAAATTAAGCAAATTATTTCATTAATGGTGTCTCTAATGAATTATCATGAATTCTTAATCATATCATTATGTTCTTATTGCATATAATAAAGAGTTTTAACCAATCACAAATGTCCATGTATGTACAGCCTGGATAAGTAAAAAAAAGACTTTATGACCTTTCTTGATCTGTCACTCATTGGAATTCTGCTGGTTATTCTCTTCCAATTTAGCTAATTATGAATTAATTATGGACATGTGAGGCAAACTGGTATTTTTCCAAGACATTAGAACACCTCTACTTTATATTCATATAAGTATTAGTATTTTCAATTTCATAAATGAACAGAAAGGAACCCATCTTTAATATGAATTTCTTACCATGGTATTCCGCCACCAGTGTAATAGAATACATGTACATAAAAAGCTAATTTCATTTGACCTACTTTTGTTTAGAAAGAATTCTAAACATTCTTATTTGTAAAGAACAGGTCAAAAATTGCCATAGAAATTGAATTATCCAGTTGAACAGATGAAACAAATATATGAAGTGTTTAATTCTTCCCTTATATAAACTTTTATGTAAACGTTACGATATCCCACATCTTTAATGTTTAATTTGAGTACAGGACAATGTTGGATAGAATTTTACATGCAACAAGAAACACACCTAAATTTACTAATAAGCTCTTCTAATCAGACATAATATACAATATCTGATTGACTGAGAAAACGCATGTGTCTTTGTGCTATCTTGCTTTGAATAAAAAGGGCTTATATACATGGGTTTTCTGCATTTATTATTGATGAAGGGATAGTTGCGTAGCATCTTTTAGCACTGACTACAAAATGGGAAAGTCCTACACAAGTTTGATGTTTTGATTTTCCAGTGTTTAGCAGCTGATGTCATAATGCATTCTGTGGGTGGTGAAAGTCCAGTAATAGAGACAGATCATTTTGGTGATGTCGCTAGTCATATTGTTTACCATCTATTCTCTCGTAAGTGTCACTTTCTCCAGTACTATATAATACAGTTAAATAATATATAACTCAATATCTTCTCAATCCTATCTTTCCAGCTATTACAAGCGATTTAATTGGATTGTGCACCAGCGAATACAGCCAATCAGAGGCCCAGAATGAAAGACTGTAAACATTATGACTTATTATTTACAGATTTTCTGTCGATGGCCCTGATTGTTATACAAAAAAGGTGGCCATTGTAATCAAAGCTTAAGGCAAAGTTCGTTATGCCTTGGTCATTGTGAAGATGGCTCAATCCTGTCACCACGAACACCTAACACTCGTCAACTGGCAACTCCATACCTCCAACACATACCGGGGCAGCCCTCGTTCAGCATTCAGCAATTATACTACTGTCGATTATCTCCATTTAATCGTGCTTGATTGGGGATGTCCTAAAGACATATTTCTTCAGTTTTAGGTCACTAAAGCTGTCCATATCCGAAGCTCTAATCAATTATATATAATATACTTTCAATATAGCTAATGGTTTAATGGTTTTTGCCAATCCAATACTTAGAGCGTCTCTTTTGATTTACAATCGAGTCCAGTGCACTTTCTCATTGCTCACTGCATGACTATCATTGTTTTAAGTGCCATTATCATGTTTTTATAGATTCAATGATTGAACATACGTGTCGGTTATTACCAAAAAAAGAGTTTTTTCTAGAGGAGTTATTTGAACTGTATGCAAAAACTGGCAACATGACGGAACAAGGTAATTGCACTATTATTTTCTGTCAGATATATTATAGGTGTGTATGAGTCTTGGGCTAAAACCACTTAGTTTCAAGTGAAACAAAACTTGAAATGTGAAATCTTAAAGCATACAAATACTCACAAACCTGAAGGTCCAGGGTTCAATTCCGGCATAGGTCGAAATAATACTTTCCGTTTTTTAAAACCGGTTAGTGTTGCAAGTCGGAGAGGCTAATACGTAAAGAGCGTACAACCGAGGCTTCAAGTGCTTCAGGCTATGCACGATAACGATCTCTCGACATTTAAAAATCGAAAAAAGCTCACTTCACGGCGTTGGTCGTCTTCATTAGCCAAATTAGGTGAAAAGTAGGACGTAATCTCTATCTGTTTTGCTTAGTGCTTGTTAGAGTCGCTTTAATCTTAAGCTTTCCACAACTATCATTGTTATTTCAGGCTTAATAGAGATCATGGAAAAACTAAAGATAACTGGAACCGGCCACGAAGATGAGCACGCTGATCATGCCCATGAAAGAAAGAAGAGAAGCATACTTACAGAAGCCCTGTTATCTAGATCTAAACGCCAAGAAGTGCATGATCATTCTGTGGTATGTATTTTTTATTGATGATTTGTGTCTTGTGTGACGCTTGATGATACATAATATGTGTAAGTCGATGTTTCGTAATTTACAGGTAGAAGAGCCATGTATCTGAAATGCCTTTTCGTTGATTTGTGATAGTGTGACGTTTGATGTTCCATAAAATACAGACGTTAAAATCAATGCCCCGTAATGTACAAGTTTAAGAACCGTGTATCTGAAAAGCTTTTTCGCTGATATGTGATAGTTCAATAATGATACTTATTTTGTTTAAGTCAATGTTTCTTAAGGTACATAAGTTTAAGTCAATGTTTCGTAAGTTGCATAAGTTTAAGTCAATGTTTCGTAAGTTGCATAAGTTTAAGTCAATGTTTCGTAAGGTACATAAGTTTAAGTCAATTTTTCTTTAGGTACATAAGTTTAAGTATATGTTTCGTAAGGTACATAAGTTTAAGTCAATGTTTCGTAAGTTACATAAGTTTAAGTCAATGTTTCTTTAGGTACACAAGTTTAAATTAATGTTTCATAAGGTACAAACTTGCATGTGTACATGTGTATATATTTATTTGTTGAATTACCAGGTGCCATGACTAAAGAATATAATTTCTATATAAGAAAAAACTAAACATTTAGGTTTAGTTAATTGAATGAATTATAGCTTAGTTTTATGGATTTATTGGATTATAGAGGGATTCTGTCGTTTAGTTTTGACACCAAGTAAGTCCACTGATGAACAAAGACTCATTCTAACCAAGTTAAAAAATTTCAATATTTTGGTCATCCTAAGAGGTCGTATACCTTTCAGATACGTTAGATTTAAAGAGCGTCTTGTTTCATTATCCTCATATCGACTTTAATGTTTTTATCACAATGTAATCTTAACAGTATATTTTATCAATAAAAAAAACGGTATAGAAATTCAAACAATTGAATAAGAGCTCATGACATAGTAATAAAAATTTAGATTTGAAATATAAAATGCTATGAAGCAGAACAGAATAATTCATCCATTTCATTCATGCTGATAATATAGATTAGCTCAGAATAAATGCCTTTTCTATAATATTGGTGGTCAACTTGGAAGCTATGTTTTGCGCGTCTGTGGTTCCTGTAATTTCACTAAAACCAAGCGTTTTGTGACTATCGCAAAACCTGCTGAAGTCACATACAGGTAAGATCCTTTGCGACTGTGGTGCTTCGTTTTAGTGGAATTTCAAGAACCACAGACGTCAGATAGAAAATTGGAATAGTGCAAATCGATGCTATCAGTGTCCACGATACACATATAAAGTCTTTAAAATTTTTTGCAATCCATTAAATGCACAAGATTCGTGCTAGTGCTTTTGCTACAGATCTTACCCATCGAAATGATTATTCTGAATACGGGGTATACTCGATCAAAATCATTTTCTGAGGGCGTTCCTCATTCCTTTCGTGCATCAGGTGTTTATCTAGAAAATATATTTTGTATGCATCGATTTCTCAAAGCGTTGCATTATACTTTTGCAGGAGAAGAAGTGCTACAACGTAGATCAATTATTAACTATTTTTGGACAGACAGGCGATCTGACCAAGGCAGCCTTCACAGAATTATGTCCATCTCTCATCTATCAACAAGTCTCAGATTCGTGTGTCGAAGATACACATAGCAGTCATGCAAGTACAACAGATGCTGAACGTAAGTTTTCATTTAAATCGTAGGATTTGAAGCAACACCCATAAATAATTCTATGCAACATAAGTTTTTAGATGACTGTAATGAACATCAAAGGTGATGTAAAATTCTAAAATGGTGTGTGAATGTAGTCTGGCTCACGAACGGTCTTGGTCGGAGATTTTTGTCGACAACTGGAGTCTTGTCAAGAGTTTCACTGACTGACACGGGCACACGAGGAGACAAAAATCCCCATGCAATTGAAAGGAAAAGGAATCTGATTGGACGATTACGATCTGTCAAACTGTCGGGGACGAGATAATCTTGTGAAGGGAGCACGGGCACTTTAGATTTTACTAAAGACTCTAATCGGCGACAAAAATCTCCGACTAAGACCGCTCGTGTTCCCGCAAAGAGGATGTGAAATCAAGATCATTTCGATTTCGATCTGCTTTAAAAAGTTAGTATTGGAGAACGCATTACTCTTCCATGGCCTCTTTGCAGCATTCTAGCCATCTTATCATACTAGATTTGCATTAATTTTTGTTAAATAAGTCGAAAAAGAACTTTTCGAATATGTAAATACTCACTTATAGTTCCACTGCGTTTTATATTTAGGTTATGGATATGGTACATTAGCTGTTGCTATAATAACTCTTTGTGCTGTTCTGGGTGCAGCTCTGTTCCCTTGTACCAAGGATAAATGTTATAATTACTTTATGGCAACGTTTATGGGATTAGCTGTTGGTACTCTTACCAGTGATGCTTTACTTCATCTTCTACCAGAGGTATGCTAAATTTTCCTCCAAGACATCTTTTCAAAATTTACACCAATTTCAGTATCTTTCAGAAGTAGAAACCTCTTAATGCTGTTAAATCGAATATAAAGACTGTCAATAAGTATGTAAATATGTTCAAAAGTAACAACAGTCCAAAGTACGATTTTGTATATTTGCGGGAGGAACGTTCATCGGATTTTATGTCATACGAATGGTTGAAATCTTTATTCTGATGATTATATGGACTTATTTATCAAAATGGGCTTCTAATCGTAAGTTATCAACATGAGGCATGAAATAAGTTTAATATCGCTTAATGCACTTCATCTTTGTAAATTGAACAACAGTTACGTTGAATGTTTTGATTGATTTTCCAATATATTCTCTCGTCTAATCACCTTTGTTCCTGTTTGCAGGCTTTTGGAATCCATAATCACGAAGGCCATGAACACAGTAGTGACGAAATTGAAGTAGAAAAGTTCGTTTGGTTTGCCTTTGCTGCACTTGGTGGTATGTGTTTTTGAGGATTGGTTTATCTGGAATTTGTTTTTGATGGGTGTGAATAAATAAACCCAGTACTAACGATCTGAACTGCAAAACGAAATCCGAAATCCAAACAACATATTGGCCAAATATTGGTAGCAGCTAAATAACGTTTTATAAAATATATATATTTCAGGTTTATATGCGTTCTTCTTAATAGAATCTGTAATGTCAATGTTTGGACACGTTCATTCTGTAAGTTAATTCCTATTTTTTTATTTTATACCCTGCATGTAGACACAGCTCGACAGTTGGGGGTTCATTTTAGTCTTGAATATATGTAAATAGTCTCCAGAAGTCCTAGAAATGTACTAAAATCGCATAATTTCCTTCAGAATTATCTCAAACTTTCCTATATATTATGGCAGTTATTTAAGGCCTTTTACCATTTAATCGAGGATAATTCTGGACACACAAGGCTCAATGTTCGATATCTGTGAAGACTTATTACTGATTAGCTAAGCTAAACAAATCCAGTTTCTCATACTAAGGTACGATTGGTCTAACTAATGGTAAACCTGTCCCTTTAACTAGAATATTCTCTACTGTGTACTTGAAGCTTTGGTGTTTTTTATTATCAAATATAATTCTGATTATCTCAATATTTTTTTTTATCGTAGCATGAATTCAAACTTAATGAAGTTGCCCCCCATCCAGTAAGTGTTTATTAATGTAAATATGTGATCCAAATTAGTCGAAATTTGTCGATTTGATAATATGATATTTCCTAAGTAATGGACCTAACATCGGCCAGATTTTCGAAATGAATGTTCATTGATTTAAAAGGGGTTTCCTCATGTCCAATATTGATATTAATATTTTTTTTAGACTAAAAATGGTGATTTACAATTACAAGATAAGGAAATGGATGCGATTGTAGCCTCCGGTAAATCTAACAGTGAGTACTTTTTTACCAAGTCGTGCCTTATACGCCCAACAGTCTTGCAATCATTGGACCATATAATATGCTCCTTTTGTAAACATGAATTTGAAATTGTTGGGTCATTTGTACCTAGTTCAACAGTATTGTACAGGTTACAGTACCAGTACAATAGCGCACACGTCATTTTCCGTGTACGGAATGAACATAGAAACGCGCGATGCAGTACATGTATCAAAATAGAGAAGCAATACAGTCAGTTTGGCCCTCATTCCCATTGTGCATTTCTTATTTTTATTGAGAAGAACTGGGCTTCACATATTAATTCTGAGCTGATATTGATTTCATTGAGGTAGGATAATAGATATAGAGGACGTTAGTGTACTAAGGAATGTCGTTTTTGTATTTCAGAATTGCGTCATTTGGCTTTAATGATTATAATTGGTGACGCTATACATAATTTTGCTGACGGTTTAGCTATTGGTGCAGCCTTTACAGATAGTACCACTGAAGGTATAGCAGTCAGTGTAGCTGTCTTTTGTCATGAATTACCACATGAATTAGGTAAGGTAGCGTGTATACATAGCAATCAAGTCTTCAAATGAGTAGTGTTATCTTCGGATTTTTCAACTCTGTTTCCCTCTGTCAGTGATGCAGGTAAGAGTGGCTGACATGGAAAAAGCGTCTAGTCGTTCGGATTGGACAATTAACCGATGCCCTGTGTGCCACAGGCTCTGCACGTTAAAGATCCCTCGACAGTTGGAAATCGAATATGACCAGGCTAATCCTGTTTTCCTTGCAACATTATCCCTAATTACACAATGCATCGTCAACCCTAATAGCCCAAACAGCTGCAAAAAAAGGTTGGACATGAAACCATATGAACTTAAGAGTTGGGGTCAATATCCACGATGAATCCATGGATGATTTTGTGCATACACAAAGGGAGACTGTTCAGGAGATATTGGGCTGTCTACGGGCCATTTATTTGAGGATAAGAACATCCATACTTTCCTTAGCATACATTGTGACGCCTTCTTCATCTGTAATTTATACGATATATTTCCAGGGGATTTTGCTGTCCTTCTAAAGACTGGTATGACAATAAAATGGGCAGTATTTTGGAATGTGATGTCTGCTTTGACAGCGTTTTTAGGATTGTACGTTGGTTTATCAATTTCTGAAGATGTTGTTGTTCGACAGTGGATCTTCGCTGTAACAGCCGGCATGTTTTTATACATTGCTTTAGTTGATGTGGTAGGTACAGCATTGGCTAAGCTAAGGCATTTGTCAATTCTTTCGCCTTTTATTACGCTTAGTCTGGATGGGCTTTTATATCTGTCATTAGCTTTGATCCGTCTAGTCTGGATGGGCTCTATTATCTGTCAGTAGCTTTGATCCGTCTAGTCTGGATGGGCTGTATTATCTATCAGTAGCTTTGATCCGTCTAGTCAGGATGGGCTTCATTATCTGTCAGTAGTTTTGATCCGTCTAGTCTGGATGGGTGGTATTATATCTGTCAGTAGCTTTGATCCGTCTAGTCTGGATGGGCTTTATTATCTGTCAGTAGCTTCGATCCGTCTAGTCTGGATGGTCTCTATTATCTGTCAGTAGCTTTGATCTGTCTAGTCTGGATGGGCTGTATTATCTGTCAGTAGCTTTGATCCGTCTAGTCAGGATGGGCTTCATTATCTGTCAATAGTTTTGATCCGTAACTTTGATCCGTCTAGTCTGGATGGGCTTTATTATCTGTCAGTAGCTTTGATCCGTCTAGTCTGGATGGGCTGTATTATCTACCAGTAGCTTAGATCCGTCTAGTCAGGATGGGCTTCATTATCTGTCAATAGTTTTGATCCGTAGCTTTGATCCATCTAGTCTGGATGGGCTGTATTATCTGTCAGTATCTTTGATCCGTCTTGTCTAGATGGGCTGTACGATATTGTACGATAAATAAGGCTTCGTTGAGGCCGACGTTTTGGTATGGTTTGTTTTGATAGAGGCGTTTTTAAACTTTTATTTGGACTTAAATTTCAGTTGCCCCAACTAACACATCAAATGAATATAAAGACGTTTATATTTGTGAATATTGGTATACTAGTTGGCTGTACCTTAATGGTGATTCTATCAGTGTTCGAAGGTCTTATTAGAATTTAAACTCTCGAGGTTTGTATTATGTTTGAACTATATATTGTATGTAACTCACTCGAAACAGCACATTCACTCAAACGTTTGGTTTTGTAAATTAGGAATCATCAAATTAAGTCACATATTATCTAATTTTGGGTATAGTTATATGGCGGTAGGTAATTATTATGAGTCCAAAGCGCACATTTACATTGTTGTTCCGACATCTCATCATCACGTTTTGAATTGTACTGGACTCACTGAACAAGGGCGGAATGTGACACCTAGAATATTCTACAGTACAAAACCCTATAGCTCATAGGCGTATTCCCATGAATTTTTTCCTGTATTTTTCTTTGATTTCGGGTTTTTTCCGATATGTTTTCGGTCGCTGTCCGAAAAGATAATATTTGGAGAAGGGTGGGGGGTCTCCTACGCCTATGGCAGAATCGTTCACCATCAGAGACAGTATATCAGCAAGTCATAACTAATGTTTTATACTTTCAGATGATGAAGAATTTTTCCCATGTGATACACGTATATTGTGATATTGATTTATTTTGTTATAACTTACGTTCTTATCTATGTGTGAAAACCTCTATGTATTACAATATACTTTCTCTTATTTTTGTTATCAAAAAGATTGACAATGTTAAATCCTTAACTATCTCAACGAGTAGCTCTTTGAATATACCTAAAATCCTGTTATCTTGATGCTATCAGAATGCGTGTGTTGTTATCTATGCGTAACATTAAAGTTTGCTTTTGGGGTGTGTAATTTGTTATCTGAAATAGTATAGCCATGCATCTTAATGTAACAATGTTTCCAACAATATAACTTCTGTTATTATTTCTGAAATAACAACCCTAGTTTTTATAATATAAAATATGAATTGTGCTATTATTAGTTTGAGATATTATTATGAAAAATTGTATGTAGCTTTGAAGATTTTTATTTTGAATAATATTTAGATTGGTACTTATGGCTTTTGATCATTGACTTTGACTTTGTACAGGTACGTGTTTTTTTTTAGAAAGGTGAAAACAAGTGGTGCAATGCTAGCTGGAGAAAAGACAAATTAATATATTTTCAGTTGATATTTCGAACTGGACTGCAGCAATACTCAATCTAGTCGTTCGGACGGAACAATAAACCAAGGCCCCGTGTGCTACAGGCTGTGCACGTTAAAGATCCCTCGACAGTTGGAAATCGAAAAGGATCAGGTTAATTCCACTGTTCTGGCAAAATGTCCCTCATTACACCTTACATGGCGTTGCTCGTTTTCATTAGCCCACATGGTGCAGAAAAGTAGGACTAAAACTCCCTATTTCATTTCATTTCTGAATACATCTAGCAAATTTATTATGATGTTGAAATGCCTTAGTTGAAATGGAATCGAGCTGAAAATCATTTTGATTTATTATTCGTTAGTTTATTTTTTGAAATGACTTGAATATAATACTGCTACAGTCCAAGTCGGAATAAGTCCGAATTTGTCCCATTAATCGCTCTCAGAATATTGGGGGTTTTAGATTGACTTGTAATTATTTGTAAATATTTTAAATTCGTGTGAATATTTTATATTTTATTATAATATATATACAAAAATCCAAAAAAAAAACTTTTATAAAAATGTATTATTTTTTAATTAGAAATATAAATTGCCATGGGAAAAAATTATTACGACATAATTCCACCAAAATACTCAAAGACCAAGGGCAACAACTCGTAAAAATATCCTTTGTTTGTTCTCAATTTCTCAATTATTTTAGTTTCGTCAAAAACGATCGAAAGCGTGTCCCCAAACTGCTTTCAAAACACAGTGGGAATAACTCGTTTGAAGGTTTTTGAATTATTCTGTTTTCGACGTGGAGTTATATGCACTACGCATGAAGTTGCTCACAAATTTGGGATACAATGATGTAAATGAACAGTGGCGGAGCGAAAGGTGGGCCCTATCACCCCCAACCGCCACCATCGCAGCCCTGAAAAATCTCATAACTAGGTTAGAAATTCGGGCAATCTCAAATATCCTCCTAACCCCTGCCCCTGACGTAAACCTAGCTTCGCCTCTAGTGTGCAATTGTGGGGAATTTTGTAAGGACATCGACATCTGTTTCGAATTCCGACCAGGAGAAACTTGCTGAATTAAAAGATTCTCTCTGAATCGAACAAGCTGAACAGGTGCTTACAAACCCTAAGACCAAACTAAGTCTTTTCGAGTGCACAAGCAGTACACATATACTGGTATACATAATAATTTATAACATAAAATACATAATATAACATAACATATAATATATAAACATAATTTATTGAAATATACAGCAATAATAAATTATCATTCTGCTCTTTAACAAATATTCAATAAAGATAATATAATAAATTATGTACATTTGTTAGAAAAACAAAAACACTTTGTAAAGGCGACTTGATGTACAATATATTATAGATCAAAGAATGGTATCCAATGAAAGATCCGCTTACGAATTAAGGGTATTAGTGCCCTGATATTTTATTTGAGTTCGATAACCAGCTATTGATTTTCACTTCTTTTATTGACTACGTTAAAGGGACAGATGCGCCAGTCTAGAATTTCGATTTGAGTCTTGAATATATTTACTACTAGTATTCAGAAGTAATACAAATGTACGAATATCCTTTTTCCTATTTCTATAGTCTATGTCTTTTCTTTTATGGCAGTATCTCATAAAAACAGACGACTCGTCTTTTAAACTTTCTAACGCGAATAATTATGGACATACATGGATTTGAAGGCTCAACTTTCAACGGTGAGCTGTGAACACTATTGGCTTTGCTAAAAAAAATCTCGTTCCTGAGACAAAAGTATGATTGGTATAGAAAATGGGGCATCTGTCCCTTTAACAATTTGATGTATTTGGTCGAGGTCCTGATCCTGTCAAATGCAAGACTTTGTGGGGGCCGCAACTAAGCTAAAATCCTGTGGTGTTTGAAGTCAGTTAGGTCTTTTATCGCAACGCTTTCGGTAGACTTCAAACGGTAACTATCTTTACCGTAGACATCAAATAAACGATATTTTTTAGCGGATGTTATTTTATTTTTTTCAACTTTTTTCATTAAATTCGGCACAAGACGTTGCCTTGATTCGGTTCACTGAAAGACTTTCATGAAACTTTTTGGTTCTTTATTTCGAATGAGAAGAGAGGGTGGCTGAGGGAATGGCATCTTGAGGAAATATATTTAGAATATATATATGTATAGGCCTTAAAGGAATTTGCACCATTTTTAAACCAGACGTCTATGGTTCCTGCAATTCCACTAAAACTATTATGTGTTTGATGACGTCACTAAACGCGAAAGGCCTTATATGTGATAAAGCATATTAGTTTGCGTTAAGTGACGTTAAAAAACACTTAGTTTTAGTGAAATTGCAGGACCACACTGTACGTCTGATTGAATTAGAATGGTTCAAATTGATGGTTTTAGTGTTCACACACAATTTAAAAAAAACTTTTTTACAAATCACTTAAAGGTTATCACTATCCTGAACTATCAATGTGTTAAATTATTGCACTATTTCTAATTATGAGCCGTCTCTAGTATATTAAGTGTAAATAAAATAAAAAGTGTCCTACCGAGAAGTAGTAGTCTATATACATGAATTACTATTGAGCTCAATTTCATCTACAGTTAATAGCATTTTAGAAGATCGAGTAACTCACGCCACACCACCCAGGACCGAGTTTCATTGCCATGTCATTCGACCCGACCAGATCTCACGAAGTATCAATAACCAGACCAACAACACAGCATCATCCAATTTAAACCAATCCAACTACCAACTACTACGACTACCAACAACTACCTAGTTTGCGATATCTGCAACTGCTGGAAGCGAACGTTTACTTGTCATCTACCAACCAACCATGTGTTATGGACTTATATAAAACAATGTTTTTTTTTTTTCAAATACAGCCCTATCATTTTTAGTGATTCACTTTACTTATTCTAGATCTTACAGCATCTATATGAACGGTTTGTTCACTAATCAACCAATCAAATGTTTTTCAACAAAATCTTGTCCACGATTTGAGAGAAATTGAATTCGTCGTAAATATTATAAAATAACCTTTTAACCTTTGTCATTAGGTAGAACTTGATTGAGTGAAGGAGACTACAGTGTAAATAAGGAAACAAAACAATGATATCTCTAAACTGCAAAGAATATTTCTACAAATAATTGGGATATCAAATCGATTTCTTATACATAATCTTAATCCCCTATGAATTTTTCATAACTTTCAGAATATATTCACCGGTATCTGTCTGTTTATTTGCAGAATTCAGTTAGTGAGTCATATTGATACATCATATACATATCTCTGAATGTCAAGTTGACATTGTCATATATTTGACATTCCAGATTCATTACCACAATGTCAATATTTATAACTATATTTTCACAAACACCAGGCAATATTTTGGAATAAGCACACTTCTTGAATAAAATATCAAACACAAAATGTTCAGTCATCAAATAACGACACTGTAATATGTGTTGAAACGGTATGTGTTCAATATTTTATCAAAGTGATACTACGTCTTAGAATGAACATAAAATTTAAGTTCTCAAGAATGGTCAATATGAGTATATATTCATCAGTGAACTTACCTGGTGTCATAAACAGAATCCCTGTGAAATCTGGAAAATTGGAAAAATTATAAAAGTAAGTAATTATTGAAAAACAATTAATTTTAATATTAAGCGTTTTCAATAGTTTATTGTTAATAATTACTTAATTTTTTGGATTTATCAGATTATATAAGGATCTTGTTATGTTATTTATGATACCAGGTATATCTACTGATGAATATATGCTCTTATTGGCCAAGTTCTTAAATTTTATGTTCATTCTAAGACGTAGTATTCCTTTGAAGAGGTGTGTTTATTCCATAATATTTGCTTGGTGTTTGTGATATATGTACTCCTCCCTTCTAAATGTCATTCAAGTTTAATATATTTTTCTATATTTGTATAAAGGCAGTTAATTTTTAAAATGCATGAAAATAAATGACTTGTAATCAGATACAAGTTTGAACAGTTGATAAGTTGAAATAATATTTGAACACTTTTTGAAACTCGTATAGGCATTTAGTTATATTACAAAAACTAAAAACTTTCAACTGTACTATATACAGGGATATCACATTTGTCAAGTATATTCTCACAATGTTGCAGTTGAAAAATAATTTGCAGTTAAATTTCTGCCACAATTTTTCTGTACTTTGCAGTTAAATTCATAATGTCACAACATTTCATCACTTCGCTGTTAAATTTCATAATGTCACAACATTTCAACATTTGCAGTTAAATTTCACAGTTTTACAGTACTTCTGTGCTTTTCAGTTAAATTTCATAGTTTTACAGTATTTCTGTGCTTTTCAGTTAAATTTCATAGTTTTACAGTACTTCTGTGCTTTTCAGTTAAATTTCATAGTTTTACAGTATTTCTGTGCTTTTCAGTTAAATTTCATAGTTTAACAGTATTTCTGTGCTTTTCAGTTAAATTTCATAGTTTTACAGTATTTCTGTGCTTTTCAGTTAAATTTCATAGTTTAACAGTATTTCAGTGCTTTTCAGTTAAATTTCATAATTTCACAGTATTTCAGCACTTTGCAGTTAAATTTCATAGTTTAACAGTATTTCTGTGCTTTTCAGTTAAATTTCATAGTTTTACAGTATTTCAGCACTTTGCAGTTAAATTTCATAATTTCACAGTATTTCAGCACTTTGCAGTTAAATTTCATAGTTTAACAGTATTTCTGTGCTTTTCAGTTAAATTTCATAGTTTTACAGTATTTCAGTACTTTTCAGTTAAATTTCATAATTTCACAGTATTTCAGCACTTTGCAGTTAAATTTCATAGTTTAACAGTATTTCTGTGCTTTTCAGTTAAATTTCATAGTTTTACAGTATTTCAGCACTTTGCAGTTAAATTTCATAATTTCACAGTATTTCAGCACTTTGCAGTTAAATTTCATAGTTTAACAGTATTTCTGTGCTTTTCAGTTAAATTTCATAGTTTTACAGTATTTCAGTACTTTTCAGTTAAATTTCATAATTTCACAGTATTTCAGCACTTTGCAGTTAAATTTCATAGTTTAACAGTATTTCTGTGCTTTTCAGTTAAATTTCATAGTTTTACAGTATTTCAGCACTTTGCAGTTAAATTTCATAATTTCACAGTATTTCAGCACTTTGCAGTTAAATTTCATAGTTTAACAGTATTTCTGTGCTTTTCAGTTAAATTTCATAGTTTTACAGTATTTCAGCACTTTGCAGTTAAATTTCATAATTTCACAGTATTTCAGCACTTTGCAGTTAAATTTCATAGTTTAACAGTGTTTCAGTGCTTTTCAGTTAAATTTCATTATTTCACAGTATTTCAGCACTTTGCAGTTAAATTTCATAGTTTAACAGTATTTCAGTACTTTTCAGTTAAATTTCATAATGTCACAGTATTCAGCACTTTGCAGTTAAATTTCATAGTTTCACAGTTCTTTGCAGTTAAATTCCATAGTTTCACAGTTCTTTGCAGTTAAATTCCATAGTTTCACAGTTCTTTGCAGTTAAATTCCATAGTTTCACAGTATTTCGCAGTAATATTTCAAATCGAATCACAAGAAACAAGTTTTGAGGTAGAGTATTTGAACTTTGACTGCTATGATATTATGACAAGAGTTTCTAGCTATGTCTTGTTTAAGTCTACTTAGTGGTTATAGTTGTCTGTGGTCTTAGTTGTCTATTAAAGGGACACAGTCAATCATATATTTGCTTTTCCAGCTGATAAAGCTTTACTTCAGGTCTTCATAGAATAAACTGTTAATCTAAATTCTAGAAAAAGCATCGTGCAGAAGCGATAATAGACTTTGTATCTAGCTATCATTAATTTTTACAAACACAGTTATTTATGCATATGAAGTCTTAATAAAGCAAAACAATTTTAAATCATGCTCTGGTTATGTAAGTTATCAAATCATGATGTTCATTTAACCCTAGGAGTTTTGTTGAGCCTTGATAAAAAAAAAATTACGCTGCCTTGTTCCCAGCAACTTTTAATAGTCTCCACAGTGTTGGTCATGTCTCTCAAAGTGCCTCTTGATCTTGATTGTTCCTTATAGTGCCAGTAGTAATGCCTAATGAACAATGACTGCACTCTGCACTGTATAATGAATGACTGAGCAGTTTGTATAGATCACATTAATGTGTGCTTTGTTTTAATTTGACAACATGTTTTTTAAGATGAACCACATATTCTAATAACACACTGGCTAAAGCTTGATCAACAAGTTTTTGAGGTAACCATCCCTGAAAACAGAAAGGACAAAACCATTAATATACCACTATTATTTCAACAGGAGAAATTGTGAATACCTTGAACCATTGTGTCCAAACCACACTCCCATTCATCATACTTTCTCGAGGCCATGGTAATACAAGTGAGGATAATTAAGTATTCATTGCTAAATATTGACCAATCAAAATTGGCCCCTGTAATCTTTGTAGGAAAACTCAGCCAATCAAATTAATCCACTTGTCATAACGCTATGTTCGCAAAAATTAACAAAACTAAGGCAACGCCTCATTTAATATTTTGATCAATATGGACGATACAGAATTAAGTATGATAGAAAATCAAACCCGTTGGAATATTTACTTTGGAAGGTGGAAAGAATGTATTCCTATATCTTCAAACGAGTGGCGGCAAATCGAATATATGTTTTGTTTTCCCAACCTCATTTCCATTCTACCAATCTAATTGGTCAGATTCAATTAGCACCAATCTCATTTCCACACCCACAAACCAAAGTGAAGTGGGCTTAGTTTAATACAGGTTAAAAAGACCATCCCCTGTCATTGTGTAGCCAAATTAATCAAATGATCAATGAAGTAGTGGGTTGCAGTGGCGTTATTTCGATTAGAGTCCTTAAATGCACTTAGAAATGCCATTGGTAGGTTGACAATTGTGAAGCTAGTATCTGACCAAATTTTGTATTTCAAGGGAACTAACTTGTTATGTTTTTTTTTAAATGTCGTTCAGCATGAATAGTTTTAAATGAAATGAATGGAGTTTTATGTCCTACTTTTCTGCACCATGTTGGCTAATGAAGACGGGTAACGCCACGAAGGGTGCAATGAGGGAAATTTTTGCCTGGACAGCTGCATTAACCTACTCTTCTTCGATTTCCAACTGTCGAGGGATCTTTAATGTGCATAGCCTGTAGCACATGTGGCCTCAATTTATTGTCCCATCTGAACAACTAGACACTTTTTCCATGTCAGCCCCTCTTACCTGCATGAATTGTTTAAAGATTTGTAAATGTATTGAGGACACTAATAGCTTTACATATCATTAGACTGGTGCAATAAGAAGCCATAATACATATTTTTCTCTATATAAACCTAACCAGTTTACATATAAACATACCTTTAAATCTGTATTAACATACCAAGAAAATATACAATTATTTTGACTTGATGATTTAAATACCCAACCTCCAGGCGCATTCTCTCCCCTAAAAATAGAAGCATAGTAATATCAAGACAGAAAAAAACCATTTGTGAAACAATAGTAGAAGAAACACAAATTATCCAAAGCATTGGGTATAAGAAATTTGGAGATGAGAATTCTAACCTATGGTGTTTACTCAACCAAGCAGACAACACTGACCAGAATATACTGGTACTAAGGACCCGCTCGATTGGTTAGTTCTGCACGTTCTGGATATATGGAATCAACAAAACGTTCAATAAAACAAGATGGAACAGAGTTTAGAACGCGTTCCATGTGTGCCGTAGAAAATAGAGGTGCAGACAGAATTCAAAATGGAGAAGGAATTAGATGGGAAAAAAAATTTTGAATTTTTATCTATTGGGAACAGACATAACCTGTTCTGAACTCTCCAATCGAGCGCCACCTAGGTCTGTGACTGAACTTGAATTTTTCTATCTAAGCCAATGTACCCGACTGCTAGAATTTTTTCCATGCCGAAGAAGCATATGAATTTAAGTAATCATCAGCCAAGTTTAAAGGATATGGTTGTCTAAAACTGATAATGTAATATCAGTAGAACCAGACACTACTTTTGAAAAGTGATACAGATGGTTAAATTTTGCTCTATGAAGGAGTTGATTAGATGACTACATGCCTATAAAACTATTAGCAGGTTTTTACCTGATATATTTTTTCTGCGGAGGCATATCAGGATGAGTAGCAGCTATACCAGAAGATAGCCAGATACCTTCTCTAGTACCATAATGTCTGACAGTAACAAAATCTCTACTAGAAATCAACCCTCCCCCACCTTCTGCTGCTACACTATAACATACATCAGTATTATCATCTACTATACATAATATCTACAATATAGATAATCACAAATTAAAGGAATTGTGCAGGGGAATTTTATATTTTGATAGCATCAATTTGCTGCATTCCAATTTTCAATCAGATGTCTGTGGTTTCTGTAATTCCACTAGTGTGTAATGACACCACTTCCACAAAATTTGCTTGTATCACAAAAGACCTTTGGGGCATGTGACGTCATAAAACATTTAGTTATATTAGAATTGCTAGAACCACAGACGTCTAATTGAAAATTGGAATGCAGCAAATTGATGCTATCATTGTCCCCTGAGATACATACAAAATTTAGAAAAACCACTTTACAATCCCTTTAAGGGCATGTTAATAATGCTATTGAAGATGAAATGGGAGTTTTATCTTTTGCTCTCCTTATCAATAAATATAGAGGACTGTGGTTCACTTTATCCAAATATCTTCATATAAGGCAATGATTTTTAAAGAATTAAAAAAAAAATTTTTCTCTGGAAAGGAGTGACCTGTACTTGTACATGCATACATATGTGCAAAATTACAAAACAAACAGTAGAAATTATTCAGTGCAAGTGTGTTGAATGGTTGGTTTGATCATCATATTACATGAATATTTATTACCTAGGATCCTCTCACAAGGTTTACCAGCTGCAGTGAAACACGGAAAAATATGTTACAGGTTCTGATGTGAACAAGATATTTCAGGAAAGAGAACCAAAAGATTCGAAGGAACTATAAGCTTACCCTATTTTCTAATATAGTAGGATTCCAATCTGGTGCTGAAGGTGCTCTATGGACCAATTCATACCATAAATCTTTAGCATTATATTCTATTATCACCTATAACAAATAAAACAGTTTCAAAATCTAGAGACATATACAACCCCCATCTTCCAGTTTATCTTATAGGTATTGTGGATTGTTATGCGATTCTACGAAAGCACTGGCACAGGTATACAAATATAACCCCCAGTGAGATTATATCGTTGAGTTATTGTGGGCTATAGTTGTCGCAGTATTTAATTTTATTAAAAATACTTTAACCTTTCCTCGACACTGATCAGATTTGAAATCTGACATCCTGTTCTCCCGCAATTCAATAAAAAATCTCCTAAAAATGTTGTCAGGCTATGTATATTTACACTGTCATCTTCATGTGTTTGTGTGAAAATTGCAGCAATGAAATACCTGTAACTTAAACATTTTTACACCATTAACCTTCTTAGTATAAACACAGCCCTCTATCATATCTCTACCAGCGTCTAAACTCCATTCACTTTCATCCATACACACTAGATCCCATAGGAAAGTCCAGGCTTTAGCTGCTAAATTAATATAATCTAACTCCTAAAATAAAACCATGGAATGTTACACATTAGATCTTATTCTACAGCTGGGCGATATAATGGTATCATGATAAATACTGGTATAGGAATTTATATTGTTAATAATATCACCTGATTAAATAATACCGAAATATCACCATATTGTGATATATGGTAGTCACTATAAAATCAACAAACCTTGCCTAGACTACTAGTTGAACTACCTGGTCTACTGATAGACCTAGAATTAGGGTCACTATAAAATCAACAAACCTTGCCTAGACTACTAGTTGAACTACCTGGTCTACTGATAGACCTAGAATTAGAGTCACTATAAAATCAACAAACCTTGCCTAGACTACTAGTTGAACTACCTGGTCTACTGATAGACCTAGAATTAGGATCACTATAAAATCAACAAACCTTGCCTAGACTACTAGTTGAACTACCTGGTCTACTGATAGACCTAGAATTAGAGTCACTATAAAATCAACAAACCTTGCCTAGACTACTAGTTGAACTACCTGGTCTACTGATAGACCTAGAATTAGGATCACTATAAAATCAACAAACCTTGCCTAGACTACTAGTTGAACTACTTGGTCTACTGATAGACCTAGAATTAGGATCACTATAAAATCTATCTCTGTGATGATGATGTTGTTCTTCGCTGTCAGAACCTGTAAAAAAAGTTAAATTTTTATAAAAACCTTATAAAGAGATAACAAAACTTCTTCATCAAAACAGTAGAAAGTGTCTGCAAGGTGTCTACAATCAAACATCTCCCAGCCATGCCTTTTTGAAATTTTTGCCAGTGCACATCAGATGGGGTGCATGGTTGATGAATTCTGCACTTTCAGGATTCATAAAATCAACAGGAATTTCATAGAAACAATTTGGAACAGGGTTCAGAATGTGTTCCACATGTGCCGAAAAATAAACAGTTGTAAACAGGATTCAAAATGGCAGTGAAAAGAATAGAAGGAAAAATTTTTTAAATACTGCTCGATAGAAGCCGAAAATGGAGCAGACGGAAGTTGTTCAAAACTGATCATTTGAGTGCCACATAGGTAAAACTTGTTTAGTAAAAGATGGTCTAGATCAAGAAAGATCTAGTACTGACATCGAACGTCCAAGTCAATCTTTGATGTGTTTAGAAAGTAGTAAACCTACCTTCCTCACTCTCAAGCGGTGAATAATATTCATCACCAGGTGTCTGAGAACCAAAACCTTGCTGATTATTTAATAATGGTGTTCTTTCATCAGTATGTGATATAACACCTACAATTATAGAATTCAAACCAATATATTAAAGTAATTAAAACTACGGCCTTTTCATTAGTACTATATCAATATTATTAGTCACTTTAAAATGCCTTCTGGAGTGTTTACATGAAATTGTGGGCAGACCAACAGACGTATGCACATGGGTGCCACCAATATAAGCTCCACATTATTGTGTTGGTTTTGGACTCCCTGAGGAAGTGTTTTTAGACACACAACATGTTGGAGAAATAAATGGTGTATTGTGTTTCATTATCTAAAGCCTCATATCTTCATTCTGTCAAAGCATCATAGTTTTTTACAAGTGTTGTACAACCATTTACTGTTCAACTCTCAGTTTTATTTGGAATTTCCACATTTCATGTGGGCACATACAAATTCAGTTGCCCTTAGATTCCTGCAATTTCAGGACTGACATAAACCCCCTTAATATAAATTGACTAATTTAATCAAGCTATATTTAGTTTTTACCTGCATACAGTCTATGTCTTTCTATTTCTTTCTTTTCATGAGGGATGACCTTGAAATCCATAAACCAGGTTTCAACCCAGGCTAATACAAATGATACAATAACTAAACAATAACTTAAAGGATTTTTAGCACTTTCTGTCTGTGTAAACTGAAATAAGATATGATAACGATTTAATTAACAAAAGACACAAGGGAATATATTAAGGTATAACACACTTCTTTAATAAAGGTCTAAAGGTTAATTTGATGAACGTTCAAGAGGGCTGTTGTTAGACCCTTAATGAAGTGGTTATATTATTAAAAAAATTCAATAAAAAAACGGAATGAAAGTTTGGTTAAATTTTAATTAGACTATAAAGATAAGTTACTTACTTTAAATTCAAAAATTTTCACAATTAAAAATACACAAGTACCCAGAGTTGTAAACTGAAATAAAAAAAAATATTTTAAGAATTTAAATGTGCGGGCGCACAAATGGTATCAGTCGTGATTTATGTCACTGACTAGAGTCATGTCAATAGTGTGACTGACCGGCTGTAGGCACACGAGGAGACAAAAATCTCCAGTCTGTCATTCCACTATGTCGATAATCACGTGCAGATCATGCAATTAAAAGGAAAAATTAATCTGATTGTAGGATGACCCTCTGTCTGATAAAACAATCAGCAACAAATATAAAAACTTGTTTGATATTATGAATCCTGTGGGCAACACATTATTCGGCACACGCAAGATTTTACTCAATATTCAAGTCAGCAACAAAAATCAGCGACCGAGACTGTCTGCAGCACATAATAGTAATTTAGTCAAATTTGTTCCACTTACTCTATCATACAATGTAGCAGAAGATATTCATGTACAATAGTTTGGATTTTACTCAACATTTCGTTACTTCATTGAGCTACAGAAGATAAGCAATGTCATGCAGTATTCAATGAGGGAAATAATTCCAAAGCCTGTTTCGATCTTCAACTGGCCAGTCGGGATCTTTAATGCACATAGCTGTAGCACACAAATTCTGATAAATAATTCAAAAAAAATGTCAAC
Organism: Lottia gigantea; assembly: GCF_000327385.1. NCBI lineage: Eukaryota > Metazoa > Mollusca > Gastropoda > Lottiidae > Lottia > Lottia gigantea. The sequence goes on from NW_008710601.1 coordinate 1,556,854, forward strand.
TTACGGCAACTGGCCACCAATGTCTAAGACGGAATAAGGCATAGGCTAAATTGAGCAGGGTAAAACGTACAAAAGACAACATCTGAAAAGACAATGAAAATCGCTTTATAAACTATCTTAAAATGGAATGGTTTCAAACCTAAACAAGGCAGGTTTATTCTGATTTTGGGGTAGGATAAATGGTAGTCAAGTATATTCATTACAAATTCCCTACCTCAAAACTACCAAATATTTGTAAGTATCTTTGCATGAGACTCTAGCTCCCAAATTTGCCTCCCAAATAATCTGATCCCAATAGCCATATTGATCCTTTTTTACTTGCATCAAAATGGTTGGTCCCAAAAGTCAGGACCTAGATCATTTCTGATCCTATATCAGCCAATTGGCATCATATGAGAGGCTAGAAACAGTCTGAAAGTTTAAGATTAGACAGAAAGAAAGAAAGGCATATTCATACTTTACAAGGATTACAACTTAGGCTCAAGAATCTCTTGGCATTAATCTCTACTGTATTATCTATAACCAATTACAACTGAATCAACTGGAATAATGAGGAAAGGTGACTTATTCAAGGTCATCAGAAGACTGAGGGGTCAACTAATGCAGAAATGAATTTAAATAGTACTTACCACAGTATCAAAAAGAGAAGTTTCAAATGAATAATTTTTAACTTGTAATTTAAATGTATCCCATCCACTTCCAGATCCTAGTAGCTACAATTCAAAAATAAAACAAGAATCAGTTCAAACTTCAACCATAAGTTGACCAGAGAGAGAATAGTAAAATATTTACATGTACTATGCAACTCGATAATTGGTTGCCAATCACAACGAAACCGCATTAAGGCGTCATTTACGGAATAAATTTTTAGTTCCGTGTAAATGACATGCCAGTCCCTGCATTAATAAACCCTTTTACCACTATATAATAGGGCTGCAACGATTCACCGATGAATCGCGATTCTTTCAGTCTTATCGATGCATTGCGTTGGATAAAAATAATCGTGATGTATCGGCAGAATTAATTCTTAGCCCCCTTTAATTTCAAGAATCCTTGTGTGTATAAGAAATTGTGTCATGTTTTCATTTTCCAAGTATGTTTTCATGTCATTCCTCACGTTCTCAAGTGCTTAATAGTGAGCACTTGTTAGAAACATGTTAGAAATATACAAATTTCTACTATTTTTTCTCTTTCCTTCTCTAAATAATGAATTGCAATAATTATCGCAGTAAATCGTATCATTGAATGAAGAATTCAAGAATCATCACAGCCCTACTGGATATATACTTAGCACCACAATTTGCAGATGTATAAAAATACACGAACCTGAGTGTAGATGACCCACAATATAAAAGTTAGTCCTACATCAAAGACTGTCAGTAGTAAAAATGTTCTTCTAACTGCTGAGATCTTCCCAGAGTTTGGCACCCAAATTTCTTCATGATCTCCATTTGTTCTAGCTCTATAAGAGATGACATGAAATATTAAGTCTTTCTAGGGCTATAAGATATGGTATGAAAGGGACAGGTTAGCCATCTGTTTTGTTCCTTAGTCTCAGAAAAAGGAATTTTTTAGCTAAGGAGTCAGTAATAGTGTTCAAAGATCACTGTTGAATAATATTATAACAATATGATAACATTATGATAACATTGTTAGTAATAATGTTATCATAATGTTATCATAATGTTATCATAATGTTATAATAATTAGACATTAGACATTATCAGACATTATTAGTAACATTAGACATTAAATGATAACATTATCAGACCTTATTTTAACATTATGAAAACATAATTAGACATCATGATAACTAATCAGTATTAGACATTATTAGTAACATTATTAGACATTATGATAACATTATTAGACATTATAACATTATGATAAAATTATTAGATATTATGATAACTATGATAATTATAATAATTATGATAACATTATTAGAGATTGTAACATTATTATAACATTATGATAACATTATGATAACAATATGATAACAATATGATAACATTATGTACTTTAACATTATGATATGAATATTTACCTTATGGTACTATTGTTATTGGTATTACCATTAGACTGTACAGGTCTTCCTCCCCCTTGATATAGAACTTGACCAACATATTTGGCAGCATTTTCTCGATCTGTTGCCACAGTTACCATATCACTTGTGTGCTGAAAATATATATGTTTAGAAAATGAATAAATTTAAATAGTTTTTTTTCATAGGTAAAAAGTTTTCTATCATTATTATTATTGAAGGTAAAAAAAATTCAATCATAAAGAATAAATATAGAATGAATGTGAATGATGTTTTCCTTATGGAGAAATAAACGCTGCTATATCAAACTACAAAATAAATATTCTCCAACAAATTTTATTACCAGATAAAAATATCAAGATCCGCATTTATTTTTTTTCTATTATGTACATTGTTATATATTCTTACGAAAAAAATCACCAAATTTTGGTGGTTGGAAATCAATCATTGGTTTAGTAAATACTAAATCAGAATATAAAATTTTGGGGGGCTGATTTAATCTTGAATATATGTAAATAGTCTTCAGAAGTACTAGAAATGTACGAAAATCACATAATTCCTTTGAAAATATCTCAAACTAGAAATTAACTCACTTTTCCTATAAATGCCTTTCTATATATCACAGAGTAGCTCAAATTGACGAATTGTCATTTTTACATTCAAACGCAGATAATTCTGGAGATACATGGATTGGAAGGCTATAATTTGGACAGTGAACTGTGAACACTATTACTGATTGGCTTAGCTAAAAAAATTCCCATTTCTGAGACTAAAGTGTGATTGGTGAAAAAAAGGACTACCTGTCCCTTTAAAACAAGATAAGCTTATTTTGATTTGACTACCAAGTAAATGAAACCTGCAAAAAAGCAGAACTCACCACGGCAACATAAACAACCGTTTGTTGATCACTAATGCTCATTTTCTGTCATTTTGATAATTAATAATACTGTTGTTTATACATCCCTTTTAACACTTTTCATTCGGCAAGATTTCTTCAACAGTCCATGACATAATTCACGCTGGAACTTGACACTTTTAATTTACACTATAAGCTCATGATATCAGAATGTCATGGTAATAAGACAACTCTTTACATTAAAGGGACATGTGCAGCATCTTGGTGGGTTGACTTTAGTCTTGAATATAAGTTAAAAGTTTTCAGCGGTACAAAAAATGTATGAAAATCACATAATTCTTTTAAAAATATCTCAAACTAAGAATTTTACTCAACTATTTCTATATATATATGAGTTTTTTTTGTATCACAGAGTATCTTAAATTGTCGAGAAATCTTTTTAACATTCAAACGCGAATAATTCTGGACATACATGGATTTGAAGGCTCAAATTCCGACGGACAGCTGTAAACACTATTTCTGATGAGCTCAGTGAAAAAATTCCAGTTTCTGAGACTAAAGTATGATTGGTCAAGAAAATGGCCTACCAGTCCCTTTACGCTATTTTTCTTATTATGTAAGAAAAGTGTATCCTTATAAGGTAACAAATAAACCACATACTACTTTGTATCCCTACAATTTAAAGTTAGTCTTTCTATCAGAATTTGATGCTGGTTGGGAGCATAAAAATTACTAGATTTCACATATAGTTCACCAAGAGAATTTTATCCATGAATGTTTATATCTACTAGTTCTTCCCATTGCTTTTTCAATAGAAAATGAAATACATTTCAAATGTTCTTGTGATCCAAATCTATTGAAAATAGAACTCAGGTCTTCACAAAAGTCCATTTAAGAAATCTTAAAAATCCAGTCTTCGATTATAGCAGCGGAATAACTCAGTCATCAGTCGGTAGTGAGTTGGATTGTCGTCTGCTAGGAGATGAAGTGCCTTGGGTTTCGAATATTCCTCAATGTAAGAAAAATTCTGATGCCTGTGCCTGTGCTTTCGAGAGTTAGCCAGGTGTCCACTTTCACCCGTAATATCCACTTCAAATAGAATTACATTAGAAAAACAGTACGGTAACAATATATAATGCACATTAAATAATATATACAGGTATCTGTACTAGTCACATGATATAAGCTTATAATAAGATATAATATACATTATAAAATTATTTTTCAACTACAAGTGTAGTCAGTGTCACCTGATAGGGATTGTTATCATTATAATATTGAGGAAAATATATTTAAAATATATCAAAGGTCAAGGTCATTGTCATTTTCCTTTATTAAGCAATATGTGTTCTAATCTTATATGAGCATGTCAAAAAGGGCAGATGTTCGATTCCTTTTTGCACACATTGAAAATATACAGAAATACCAGCCAGAGTATTCATATGTGGCTCAAAGGGGGTCCCCAAAGGCCCTCAAATAAAGAAAGAATGGAAAATTAAATCGAAAAAATTGCAAAAAGGAAGAAGGAAAAAAAGAGGTCAGTCATGTCATTTGATAAAAGGAGAAAGTCTCTGATATACTTTAATTGACCATGTGTATGGCTGCAAATTGATGCTATCAGTGTCCCCGATACACATACAAAATTTTAAAAACTTCTTTACAATCTCTTTAACTGATCTATAGAAAATTGTGTTATATATTATGGTATAAGCTTACTCCTTGATTATACTTTGTACTTTGATATAGTCCACTAGGTCAACTGAGTACAGATTGCTTCTATTGCCAATCAATGACAGACAGTGGACACTGAAGAATACTTCCCCAGGACAGTGTCAATTGTCTACACTCTTTTTCAACATGTTAGCTTATCTTTTGAGATGGGTTCTCTTATTCTATTTAAGAAAATGAAAATGCTAATACTTATATGAATAAAAGCAGAGGTGTTTTAATGATTTGGAAAAATACCAGTTTGTCTCACATGTCCATAATTAATTCATAATTAGCTAAATTAGAATTTCAAAGAGTGACCGATCAAGAAAGGTCAAAAAGTCTTCTTTTGTTTGTCCAGACTGTACATACATGACATTTATGATTGGTTTAAACTCTTAATTATATGCAATAAGAACATAATGATATGATTAAGAATACTCGATAATTGATTAGAGACACCACTTAATCAAATAGTTTGCTCAATTTGACACTAAAAAATAAGGAAACCCATCTTTAAAGTGCACAGTCAATAAAAACTGAGCTCAATTTATCATTCCACTACACGGATTCTTACTTCATTTCCAGCACAAGTGACAAATACCTGTCTGTCGTCTAAAATAAATCTAGTTTGAAGTTAATGTGATTCAGTGTTGGAAACAAGGAGGTTTCACTTTTTTTTGTACGTCAAAAATTTTTTGTCTTAAAAATTTGTGAAAACTCTTCACCAAAATGTAAAGAAATGGTTTTAGCTTAAAAAAATTTTAACGCCTATACTATATAAAAACATTACGTAAGGTTTTCAAGTTTGTTATGATTTTGAGTGAGTGGAAGAAAACTACTATACAGATTTAAGCAATATAAAGGCCAAATTGTAAAGAAATTTGCCCCCTACCTATTCTAAAGGTTTCAACGAATAATTTTGAGCCATTATAAAGCCAAACATCAACACTAGGTCATATTGCATAATAATCAAGTCCTTTCCGTTTTCAATAAACCCTTTTAAAACAAATTCAGTTTGATCAATAGATTGATACATTGATATAAATAGCATTCTCAGGTATAATTTACAACGTTTTTGACAATGAAAACTTTTTACAAAAAAGCGTAATACCCCTTTAATATGTTTTAGAAACAATTAGAATAAATAGTTTATACTGACCCCACAGACAATAATTCAATTGAGAAACCCTGTAAATACTACATTAAAAACATGCCAAAATTCTGAATTCCATGGGTAATTTTTGCATCATAGAAGTATATTCTTGTTTTCATTGGTTATTATCGTTCATTTGTGGATATGTGCTGAAAAAATTTTCGGATCATGTAAATGAGGTCTGTCACTATACCTTATATGGTAAATGTTCAAGAATGCAGAAGATGTACTTACAACTCTCGAGTATACAATGGTCAAACTTGCATCTTTCAAGAATGTAAATTCAAGAAGACACAGTTGATTTTGTCAATAATGCAAGATCCATTTTCGATTTGAAATAAAGTTTGAAAAGTAAACTATGAATATCTCTATTTTGTAATTAGTAGATTGACTTGTTGATTTTAGAACGGTGTATTTCGTAATTATGTAATGTTAAAATATGATCTGTAAAGTCAACGCCTTTTTTTCAAGTTTGACTTTTGGCAATGATCCCCCTCCATAGCCTTTGGGTTGATGAAAATGTTAACTACGGTTCTGAACAAAATATTAATTGTAAAAATGATTTTAGAGAGAGAGGAATTTTCAGTCGGAAAAGTGGGTCATTTTTATGTGAATTTTCTGGGAGGAAAGTGTGTCTAGTTTAAATGTAACACCACTGAACCTCGTATTTCCATGGACTCGAACACATTCTATGGCAAATGGCATACGATTGAAAATTTTTTTTGAATATTTATGAAATGAGAAAAAATTCAATTCAGACAGACAGTACCTGCAGCCTATAAAGGTATAAAAGCTAAAACAGGCCTGCATTGTTTTTCACTTACCGTATTCAGTGACATGTTAATAGTTTTATTTGATCTCTGCCATCACTTTAGATGACAAAAAGCCAGCAACTTCCTAGTTACAACCTAATCCTTTGTACATCTAGTTTTTGACAGTACAAGTTTCAGCCATTTTCCATGTCACATGACCCAATGTCAACAAACAAGCCGTCATGAAAAGTTTTCTCTTGATATGTCAATTGACAAAATTCTCACAAAATAATGTTTGATTTATTTCTGTCAAAAATGCAAAATAATGCAATACGGTATCAAAGACTAAATGATGGGTATTTAGTTTTTTCTGGGATATTTTTCCTTGGAACACAAGAAGCAAAAATTACAGCGGATCATTTGTGGATTCATTAAACTTTTTAGAATCATCAAACTCTAAATTCATCAAATTTGCAAGTTACATTGAGATTTAGTAATTTGTCCAATTCTATTTGGAAATTTAAATCAATTCATAAACGATATCTCTTTGGTAGCTGGAAAACATTCTAACTTTGCATTTACCTCTTTAAGACCTTCTTCTTACTCCATATTTAATCCGCACTTTTAATTATCCAAGAGAAGATAACTCTAAATCCCAAAATTTCACGTGAAAATAGGTAAATTTTATAAGAATTCCTGCAGAAATCGTATAAGTTATTAATTTACGTCAATTTGACAAATACTCGCCTATATTTCATCTAACAGAACTGACATAACTTTCATTCTTCCAACCTTGTCAATCGTGGCTAAGAAATACAAACTGCTGAAAGTTCTAAATTTGGCTTCAGACAACACTAAATTTCCCCAACTAGATTAGAACAATACTGCAATAGAATGACTTCTATAAAAGCATGTGGTCTTCATAATCATAGTTGAACTTTTACAAACCAATATCAGTATGTTTCTGCAAAGTTTTGAGTCAATAGCTGAATTAGGAGGGGGAAAAGTGAATCAGGCATCAGTGCCAATGAATTTAGCATTTGACTCATTATAGGAAGCCTGTTTTGATTGTTAATTCTGCATTTTCTTTGAATGATCAGTAGTTTTCATGTGTATTGTTTTTTTTTTCATTTCAGAGAAAAAAGGCTTCTGAGTCTATGGTTAAGACAGTTTTACCAAATCTAAGTCAAACAGAGAAAAAACAAGAATATGGCTGATTTATCTCCAATTTGGAACCAAAAACTGTTAATACCTCCACCAATTTGTAACCTGAAAATTGAAGTGACTGTGAAAAATATAGGTAATTAGTCAAAGCCTGAATTAATTAGTCTTAATTGTAGCCTCTGTATTCTCTGACCACAGTGATGTCAGAATTGAATTGTTTAACAGCAAATAATTTCAATTGCATGCCATTTATTTCAGAATGTCTTTTTGTCCATGAAATATAAGGTTCAGTGATTTTACAAGTAAACACACTTTTCTTCATGAAAGTTAGAGTCAAAATGACCCACTTTTTGGATTGAAAATAATCCCCCTCTGACACTGTAAAATATTTACAAATATTAATTTTTCCAGTGGTTGACATTTTCATTATCCTAAAGACAATCTTGCAATTATTTGGAATATATCATGTATGTAGTGAAAATTGATCGAAACATATTTATTTTAGACAAATTGAAGTCCCTGAAACAGATACTGGAGAAATGTTTAACAGTACTAGATGATGATACAGCTATTTCTTCAGAGATATTTATTTTATCAAGATTGATATATAAACGCAATTTACAACTTCGACGAGAAAAAACAATGAAATTCCTTAAACAGGTAAGACTTGAAAGTTTTAACAATTTTAATGAGAAATTTCAAGGATATATATTTTTTTTCATATTTACATTCCTAGATGGTAAAAATCAAGTCCAGCTTGTCTAAAAGCTTTTGAAATTCGAGAATTAAAATCTGACTTTTGTATCTCCTGCAATTCAAAATTTTTTAAGAGAGCTGAATTGAGCTTCATTATGCCAAATTTTTGCAAATGAGTCATTTTTTTGTCACAATTCCATTTAAAATTGTACAGTGATATTTTGTATTCTGTTAAAAAAAATCCTGCTCTATTTATGGCATTTAATATCATCTTTTCATTTTATTTCCAAATTGCATGATCATGCAGGCCTACTGATGATTCAGCTTATATCTTGTGTTGATTCTTGAATTAAAAGGAAACTGATTTAACTATATATTGTAGATAGAAAAGTGTATGAAGAGATATATTGAGATGGACATTAAGAAACTTATCGTAGACTTCAAAAAGAGTTTTGATGAGTATGATACTTTTTTTTTAAAAAAGGCATGGAAAAAGAGTCTAGTTGTTTAGATTGTACAATAAACCAAAACGGGGTCCTGTGTGCATGTTAAAGATCCCTGGACAATTGAAATCACTGCACAGCAAAAAATCCCTCATTGCACACTGCTTCAGTCTGTGCATTTTAAAAATACTTGGCTAATGTCACTGTACACCAAAATTTTCCTTATTGTACACTGCATGGTATTGTCCATTTTGAGCCTTATGGAGAGTAGAAAAGAAGGATGTAAAATTCGTTTCATTTCATTATTTTAGTATATATTGTAATTTATTTTATAGTGTTGAAATAAGAAGAGGTATTTCTATATATCTACCATCACAACAGATGTTACAGTTTCTACTAGTGAAAATAATCAGTTTAACTATGTTATTATCTCAAACTATATTTTACTGTTATCAAGCCTTTCTGTATCCTATTTCACACGGAGGAATATTTAAGGAACTTTTTGCAGTCTGTAACACTTCTAAAGTTTTCAGCATCTTGAATATTGAGCATGTGTACAAACTAGAAATCAAATATGTTTCAATTAACAAGGGCAATAACTCATATTTTTATACACTCAAACCATGTTTACTGCCATTCAACAAAAACGTACAATGGATGTTTAGACTGTTGTTACTTCCAAAATTGTAGGGGAATCGTACTTTGAGTATAGTTCTGAAAAGTGATACAGATAGTTCATATTGATATATATTACTTTGAAATTCCTTAACTATGAAACTAGATGGTGTAAGATGGGATTAGATCATGGTCATTTAGTACCACAGTATTTACTATATATTAGTGTTACTAGTAGAATATGGTAAGTAACTATACTTAAAAAGCTGAAATTTGCAGGCAATATCTACATTGACCGTCTGGACATGTGAGACAATGTGTGTTTTCTTCTTGTTCTATATATTTTGTCTACTGTGATAATTGTGCTCAAAGGTTATCTATTTTATTATACAGGGCACTATGTAAATCTCAATATTTACACTGTATCAATTGGTATAGAAGATTGTTTCCTTTACAGAACATTCTACAGGCAACACAAGTTGAGTGGGTATGTTTTTTCAATTATTTTTATTTTTCTTTCTATAGGAATTCACTGACATTAGAAGAGTATTTGATAATTCAAAATCAAAAAAATAAAGTGTTCTGTTGTTTGACCAAATTAATGCTCAAGTAAACTTCTTGTCAGAAGTTACCTTAGGGGACTCCTGTGTTTTGCACTCTACCTTTGCTTCACAGACTTACTTTTCCTCATTGCTTACTGCTTAGTATATTCTTCATGATACAAAACATTTTAAGAATTGTAAGGATTTCATACATCACATTGGTTTTTTCTTACAGTTATCGGCTAAGGACACTTTACCCAAAGATTTAGAAGTATTTGTGAAGAAAAACAGTCAGTCTCATTTACAATGTTCAAGGTAATGTCTTTATTCTTAATACTGGCTCAATTTTTGTGCATTTGATGGGTTTAAAAAAATGAAACTCCACAAGTTTGCATCCTCTTGAACTCAAATTCTTGAGGATCCTATCTACCAACCTTGTCTTTCCCCAAATCTGTTGACAAGAAATGAATGATGGGCTTCTCCATGGTCACCAGACTTTCACTGTCTTATTTTAATTTCAGTGACATTTCACAAAATAAAGTGGAATCTATGATACAATCAGTATTTTAAAGACACATCCATTGATAAAGATAATGCTATGAAAATTGATCATGATAATGATAATGGCAATGAAAATGCTTTGAAGATTGATGCTGATGATGATAATGCTATGAAGTTTGATGATAATAATGATGATAATCTATCAGTAGCAACAAGTAACCAGGAAAATGAACTAGAAGAAGAGATGGAGTATAAATGTTTTGAAGAAGACCTTGGAGGTAAATCAAATTTTGATTCAAGAAAAGCTCGGTTTTGTTAAGTTTATAAAAATTTTTATCCGAGAAAAGGTAGAGATTTTGCAAACCCCTTTTTCCCTGTCAGTGATGCAGGTCAGAGCGGTTGCCATGGAAAAAGCATCTTGGCCAATTGGGATGGGACAATAACGAGGCCCCATGTGATAATGATCAATTAACAGATGGATATATAAACATTGTGGACTAATGCTAATGTCCTGAAAAAATGTCCCTCATTTTACACTGCATGGCGTTGTCCATCATCACAATCCCAGTCAGGAACGAGAGAGTATGATGTTAGACACTATCTGATTTCATGGTTTATGTTGTTTTGTGAATTCAATTGCTTCAAGTCCCAATTCATTTTTTCGATACCAGTGTTCCTGATGAGGTTTGTATATCTGAAACGTGTGTCTGCAGCATGAGATGAGCTTTTGTCAATTATGTGTCTTCTGATTTCTGTTTCAGCCCCAGTATTGAGAGAGCCTATCAAAGCACCAAGACAAACCAAAACTACAGCCAAGCCAACCAGGACATGTGATAGTTTTAAAGACCTTATTGATGTAATGAACACATATACCGAATTCTTAACTCAAGAGCACAAGAAATGCTTAGAGACTTTGAAACTGTTCCAAAACAAATATCGTGTTGCTAAGAAAACTGGTAACAGTGCTGAATTAAAGGCAAAACTATTTCCAAAAGCTGTAAAGAAGGTGAACTTGTTTCTAAAATCGTACAAATCTGAAGCTTCCAAACATGACAAACATCTGCAGGTGCCTAAAATGGTATGGGAACCAAAGCCAAAAAAGAAAAAAGTTGAACCAACAATTGGGAGATCATCTGACTCCAAAGAAAGAAAACCTCAAAAAGATGAGAAAAAGGAAGGGAAGGCTGAAGGTAAAAATTAGCAATCATGTTTATAAATTGTAGGCTTCAAAAATCTGCAAAAACAAACTCCCATCATCTATTTTATTGGACCCAAAAGATACAAATTTCTATACCTATATCTTTTGAGGAATTGTAACCAGCACCCATGTCTGCTGGTTCACATTTTTGTAGAGTCTACAGTTTTTAGGCGATTTTGGGGAATGTTATTTTGTTTTTTCAAAATTCTTTTTTTTTAGTATATGTAGGATGAGGTGGACATTGGCATCAAGCTCATCTACCCAGTCTGCCCCTTCACACAATTAGCTTTACAGCTGATTCTGTCATTAATTTCATCAATTCTGCATCACTTTAAGAGAGTTCACATACCTAATTATATTGATATGATATGTTTCTTACAACTACTTTTGTTTAATTTTAGCATCAGAAGCCATCAACACAAATGGAAGTTTCAAAACAGGAGACTATCTTCAGATGGTTGAAAATTGTCAAAATATTGCAGAGTTGATCGAAGTTGTCCAATCATGTGATAAGCATACATATCCAAATTTCAGTGAGACTTGTATACAATCATTACAAAATTTTCACCAAACTTTTTCCAGTCAAAAATTGAAAGCAAGACAAAAAACTTTAGTCAAAGCTAAAACAAAAGTAGTTAATTTTATTCAAAATTATGAAAAAGACCCAAAAACTAAGAATGGAAACATTCTGGAATTTGAAAATGGTGTTTTTGAAAGTGCCAGTAACTTTGAAATGAAAAGTGTGGAAGATTTAGTGAAAGTTTTGGAAGAAGTACGACACAAGAAAGAAATAGAAATGAATAACAATCTTAGTATTCCATTAGATAAAACAAAACGCAAGCTCGTTCTCAAGAAATTAAAATGTTGTCATCAAAAACTGGACAGTAGTGAACTTAAACCTAAACAGAGGCAAAGGTTATTGTTAAAAACATCCAATATTGTGATGAATATTTTGAAAAAATAAAGTCTTTCATTGTATAGAAATGGTTTATTAGTTGCTTAATTTTTAGTTGCCCGTATCTCTTTTCAGAATCAAAATCTGACATATGGTTGGACTGCAATTAAATAAAGACAAATATCTTAGAGATGATTTAATGATGTCATTTGGAATAATAAGATTGTTCATAATGGGAAAAATCAAACTTATGTCAGTTATATTATTTTAATTGGTGACAAACTAAGTGTCAAGTTTTTATTCTGAAAAGTGATGCAGATATTTTAATGATTTTTTGAGCCAAAGGTTGATTATTCTCAAATATTGTTAGAGAATATCCTATCTCTGAATTCATTTCATCATGGGATTGTTTCTGTGGAATTTATTAAGAAATAACTGTAGGCTGAAGTAGAGGGGAGGTAATTTAACTTGAATGCTCTCTATTCGTGGAGGTGTGAATGGCATTAACTTGTAAACAAATCCACGTGCTTGTCAAAATGAATATTTTGAAATCAAAGCTACTCTACATTCAACAGTCTCAAACAATTTGGTTGGGATGGAAAACATGTACTAGAAGTTTTTCGGACGATTCTCATCACCGTGGTACGATGGCTATTTCTCTAGTAACAGAAAATTGGTTAAACGAATCTCCCCCACTCCTGTGCTATTGCCATTGGCAAAACTAAAAGGCACAGGATTGATAGAGCCCAGAGTTAAAGCAACTGTAATTTCAAATAATTTCTATAGCTACGACAGATTGCACATATATTTTCTTTTATACCGTAGAGATCTGTTCCTAACCCTTAAGTCAGCTGCAGTTACCAAGATATGGCCATCCCTACCACAGCGTGTCTAAAACTCGCCCCCATATTCCATGTCAAATTGATTCGGAATACGATATGTCCCTACCAGTACCAATTGTACCATCCCATCGATAGTTATTACGAAGTTTACGATTTCCGCAACAATAGTCACTTTCAAACTATATTGGCAAAATTTATGGAGACAACAGAGACAAGCAATAGCCTATCCATGGCAAAATTAAGAGAGAGGTCGTTGCCCAACCAATTCTAGCCGATCTACTATTCAGGAGCGTATCTAGAAATTGCCTGAGGAGGGGGACCAAAAATGAGGCCAGGGGTCTGGGACTGCCAGAGGTTGGTTAGTTAGGTAAGACACTCTCTCTTTTGGCGAAATTTGAGTCTACCCGAATCGTATCGGAATTAAATTTCAAATTGTCTATTTCATAGATTTAAGCAAGTTATCTACCAAGAAGTATTGGAAAGAGTTTTATACAAAATCGGAATTGAATCAAAATGAACAATTTGATTGGTTTTTAGATGCTCAGACAGTTTGTGAACAATTGGATAACGTTTTGGATTCAAATGACAAAGAACCTTTGCGAATTCTTGACATCGGTTGTGGTGCCTCGTCCATTCCTTCAACATTATGTTCATATTCCCATCGACCCTTAGATCTCCATTGCGTAGACTTTATTCAAAGTGCATTGTGTCAACAGCAATCGTGGTTGTCAAGAGTCAAGTTTAAAAACCCACAGACATTGACTCACTTCATAGTGGCAGATGTTTGTAGGCTTCCATATAAAGATACACTCTTCGATGTAATCATTGATAAAGGAACTATGGACGCGCTGTTGAAAGACAGAAACTCTGGAAACGTCAATGGTCGAACTATGGTATTTGAACTAGCCCGAGTTTCTCAAGATAATGGAACAATTCTACAAATATCTGACGAAGATCCCGATATCAGGTTACCATTATTGGAATCGTGGTCAGTTTCGGGCGCCATGGTATCTGTGAAGTGGACATCAACAGTTCTAAAGTCATTTGGAAGCATAGAATACTTTGCCTTTCACGGAATAGTGTCACGGAGGCCGGATATCAACAAATGAAGTTGAAACTGAACTCCAATTTATCCAAGTTGGCAATAATCATAGACGCTAGTCTAATTTGAATAAGAATTTTTATTTCACGATGGACACAACATTTCAAGAACTACATCAGTGGCGTCTCCCTCCATGAAGCAATAAGTTAGGGGAGTACTTGCCACCAGTTCCGCAGGGGGGAGGGGGGCTCACAGCCTCACACCCTAACCCAGATCCATTTTAAAGGGTTATAAGATATTGATGATACTGTATATAACCAGCGTTAAACCGTAAAAAATATCAACTAATGTAAATGTAAGGGAAAAAACAGGGTTTCGAAATTTTCTTTTATTCATCCCTTTTCTTTCTCTCTCGTTGCAACTCAAGCCCGAACAGTTACCTAACTTGTTCCTTTGTACCGTTTGACTTTCTAGCCTTTCCACAGGCAATATTATTATGCCTTTTATTATAGAACAATGGCTCTAAGAACTGTCTGCTAAGTTGAGAATTGGTACTTTTAGACTGAAGTTTTCACTTGGCGTTGGACTGGGCGCTTTGATCATTAGTTCATCTGGATTACCCAAAATTCTGAAATTAACAGTAATAGGTGAGAACAAAGTGCGATGTTTCTTGGATCCATGGTAAGAGCAGCCGAGAGAAGTTCTGTACTCAATTGCGGAATGAAAAAACATATGAAATGTCCATGTTAAACTGAACGGTTCGTTTCCAAAAACTTACCGAACTATAATGACAATAAATTAAACCTTAAACCATCACACAAGCGAATGAATGTATAGTGAGATTCGGAAGAAGCCGAGCACTCATTCAAATTTTTGAAATAAAACGAATGTGGATGCACATTCATATCCGCCCTAAGTTTAGTTGACAGTATACTGATAGTTTTGTGTTTCTTTTGAGCAAGCTGTCAATTGAAAGAAAGACTATCGTAAAGAACTATACAACTGAGCGCATGCGTACAGGATAGCACCTCGGGATATATGTGAAGAATATTTTGTGGTAAAGAATAGTGCTTACCCAGAAAATTTAAACGTTCCCAATTTCTGCTTAATTCTAGGTGATGTACACGGTGATTTCAGTCCTGAAGCGGGTAGATTAATGTTCGGTGCACCTTTCGTTTGTTGACTACGTTTCCTTACCAGATGGTTCTGTCGACCTTCTAGCAATTCTCTGTAAACACAACACCATAATAGCATGACAGAATACACATGCATAACTAATATATGATAATCATTTTAGGGCGGTAAGAACTGATGTTTAAAATTTTATTTTTGTGCTCTAGATTGGAATATAAAAGAATGGACAAAGTCTTGCATTATGCAATGGAGACGGTCAGTAGTATAAAACTACTTGTTTCGCTTAGTGTCGAGGAATCTGTAACGACAATTTTTGAAACCCATGCACACGAATCTAGAAGAAGCCAGCGCTAGGCTGCGTAGCCCGACAACTGTGGCAGTGTCCTGTTCCTCGGACGGAATAACAGATATGAAATCGTTACATTTAGGTCGATATCACATCCGTAATATCACGTCTGAAGAACTATAAGGCAGGATCAGAATGACGGGATATTCGATGCGACCAGAATGAAGCATCGAGCATTGCGGACAGCTATCCCAACCATGCTTTCCCTCTTAGATTTCGCTAAGCGGTAAAGAGACCAATAATTTCCATGTGTTTCAAACAATCAAAAACGTCATCTGATCAGTTTACGGCTGTGCTTTGCCTTCAGATTAAACAAAACCATCTTGTCCATTCAAAAGCATGAGCGTTTATTCAAATCCCCTTTTCCGTTATGAAAATAATAATGTGCTCCATGTATCAGACTTACCCAAAATCAATGATACCATTACCATCTACATCAAGTCTAGATATTATTTTTTCTATGTGGGCTAAATTTAATGGCAAATTGGCATCCTGGAATGTAATGTTTAAAGGGTCATAAATATATCAGTATTTGAACACCCGTGGTGTTGAGACCTTGAATCCAAGACAAAACATGTTGGGTCATCTGAAAAGTGTGACGCCTTTGAGGTTGTACTCCTGAGGCACCTTTATCACAGAAGCACAAAATTACAGAGTCACCAAAATATTCAATATATATAGTTGGGACATAATCATTTTTCTTGAGACACCTGGTGCCACCTTTTTACTGGAATTAGATCGAGCCCTCGCAGCTGATGATGTGTTCGGTCCGGTATCGGAAGAACATATGTTCTAATGTTAAGCTTATAACTACTTATAAACTTTATGCTGATGTTAATTTGTGACAGAGTCAGAAATTCTAAAATCGTCAAGAATGAACGGTTCCTGTAAGTAATCGCAGACTTACCTTTATTCCTGTAATAAATTCTTGTTTGGTTATCCCCAGACTTCTGTCGCGATCAAATCGGTGAAAAAAATCTGTCAGTCTCATTCCATTAGATTTGATATAAGCTAATAAAACGTCTAAGGGATCTTCCATAGTTATCTTTTTCACTTCACGATGTATAAATGCATCCTTACCACGAAGAGTACCTCCGTGTTTCACATCAAAGTCTGAACGAGTTTCCTTCAGTTCGGTTAATAGATCTATAAATTCTTGGGAGATACAAATATCCTGAAGAAAACAAACAGAGGCGTTTCTTGATGATACTAAGAAATGTTTGTTAGCGATGGGCTTCTGTGACGAACCAAATGTGTAAGAGTTTGTTGAAGCCGAAGCTATCGTATTTCTATAAGATACACTCCTTTTTTCGGTCAATTATTGCTTGATCGAAGGCTGAATTTGTGAAAACTGTGGAGAGAAAATCATTGAGCTTCATAAGGTACCTTTCCAAACCGTTCTGTGGTCATTATTTTTGCAGTTGCTATTTTCAGAGGGTCCATTGATATAAGAGATTGTTTTGTTTGTACTTACCGAAATATCAAAGATTTCTATGCCAAAGCAGGGGTGTTTTTTCATAACGTGAAGAAAAACACAAGCACCATGTGATGTTATGGGATTTTTACGAAGCTGAAAACAATAATATACCGGTCAATAATTGTACAAAGAAAATTCGGAGAAAAATTTTACGACTAGGATTCCAATGTCTTTTTAAGAATCCTTTTAACATTAGTTTTATGTATTGAGAAACCATTTGACGAGAGTTAATCTAATGATGGGTTTGAAATCTTCATCAGGGCCAACATGAATTCCAACATGAAGACACATCAGCAAGTCCTAAGTTGAGGTATTAAATGCTGTGTTTTGGACTAGTGACTGGGAAAGCGTTCAAATGGTCGATTTTGGATTCCATATACATGTATAAAACATATTTGTCTTATTTTTGCAAGCATTATATGCCCACCCCCAGAAATGCTTGGTTGTTTAACCCGTGGCACCATGGTCGCACGCTGCCTGTAGCTGATAAAACAAATTTTTAATTGAAGCTTACAATGACTTTCTTCAATGTTTCATTGCCAACCATCTCAGTCATCAGAAATCCAACACCATCCATACCAATACGACATGACGTTAGATCTAACACTTCCAATGTTGTATTCTCTTTCAGTACCTGTCCCAGAGATCTGGCACCAAAATCACCTATTCCATTCCAACACAAGTCTAAATATCTGATACTGCTATTCTCCTGAAATGGTGTATTTTTTAAAAATATATATTAGGCACAGAAGCAGTAACTTAAATAGAAGGCCCATTCTTCATAGTAATATCAGGAAAACATAACATAGGAAAAACAGTTTGCACCGCCAATTGTACCCCCATTTTATTTCTGACAAAATTTAAATGATTTTTTTGAGTTTTATCCCAAAATATGTGTCATAACCAAATCAATTATATTTTTCTTAACTTTTCTCATACGCTCTATGGACGATTGCGCCTGTGGCATTTGGCACACCATTCAGTCAGTCTACCCCCTATTGCACTGCCAGTCTCCATTGACCTGTACTGTATAGCTAACTAGTAAAATCCTACCTTTAAACCATTAGCTACACCTGTAACTCCTCCTTGTCGTAGATGATTCCAGCCTAGATTTACTTGGGTCAGAGCAACATTACCGGCTACAAAAGCAAATTGGAAAATAATGAATTGGAGAGTAAGTCAAGACTCGGTAGAAGTGTTGAATAACATAGCAAGAAAGATTTGATTGAAGAGTAAGAAAGACTTGGGGAAGATTTTATAAATTAGCTTGAAAGATCTAATTAGAAAGCACGAAAGACTTTGATTTGATTAATTAACGAGAAATATTTGATTAGATATAGAACGAAAGATCTGAATAGATAACCAGATGGATCTGATCAGATAGCAAGAAAATTATGATCTGATAGTAAGAAAAGACTGATCAGATAGCAAGAAGGGTTCGATCTGATAGCAAGAAAGTTTCGATAACAGAGGAAGAAAGGTCTGATCAGATAGCAAGAAAGATCTGTTTATAGACGTAGAAAGTTCTGATTAGATAGCAAATAAGATCTGATTAGAGAGCAAAAAGATCTGATCATATAGCAAAAAGATCTGATCAGTTAGCAAGAAAGGTCCGATCAGACAACAAGAAAGGTCTGTTTAGATAGCAAAAAGATCTAATTAGATAGCCAGAAAGGTCTGATTTCATAGACAGACAGTTTGACTGGATAACAGGCAATATCTCTTTAAATGACAAGAAAGATTTGACTGGATAGCCGGAAAAATTAGATAGCAAGAAAGATTTTTCAGACACACCATGATAGCAAGAAAATCTGCTTATGAAAAAAAAAACAATCTGTTTTATATAGAAATATAATAGTTGTTAGAAGACAAACATATCTTACCTAGTCCTTTACCAATGATGATACCACCTAGTTCACTCAGTTCATTATAACTTAAATCAAGTTTCTTCAATGTGGTGTTTATCTATAAAATATAAAAACCAATTTCAGAATAACAGAAAAAAAACTCCTCCAAAATTAAGGTCATACCAATTTCTAAAATTAATTTTGCTTCGCCTTTTTTAAAGGTCCAGAAATTATATATAAAAATAACAGACAAAAATCACTTACAGCGAGAGAGTCCGCAATTGGTTGAACATCGCCTTCTCTTAATTTATTTCCTGGAACGAATCCAATACACAAAGTTTAAGTCATTATCGGGATATCTCCTTCTAAATATATACTGTATACTTATAATGCCAAAAAGGGCATACACCACAGCGGTTGGCCTTTTTTCAAAAACAAGGATTCAGATAAACGATTTAACGTTAAAGAATTACTGACGATGGCAAAGAAGGGTTCAAAAGATACTTTTTCTTACCTGCAATAGCAAGACTAACTAAGATTTCGTTTTCTTCTATTATTTTGGCTATCAATTTCGCTCCTTCGGTTGATAAATCATTATCAGATATATCCTACAATTATAATTATATTGAGTTTATAAAACAGGTTGCCTTTCAATATCATACATGAAAGGGATTGTGGCATTGAATACCACGGCCTTATTGTCATGTATTTATGTTCAGGTACATTTACTTATAATGGGAGGGAGGGTCTAAGGGAAAATAAAAACTAACAACAGAATTTATGAAGTTGCAACTAATTTTTGTAATATTGTCCAGTTCGAAAAGATTTCACCGTCAATATTCGGCGAATTGTAGATATGAAAAACACAATTACACAAACAGGAAATCGTAACAAGATTGTATTTTCTGTTATACTTACCAAAACCTTCAAAGCACAATTATCTCTTAGCATATCAACCAAACATTGCAAACCTTCAGTACCAATAGAATTACCACGTAATGATAGTTCTGTTATTGTCAAATTAGACTGAAATATAAATAAAACTTATTTTACTAAACATTGTAAACCAAAATCATACTTTTCTGGATTTGGAACGCTTTTCGTAGAAACATTAAATGTGTTTTGATTTCTTTAGGCATTCATACTAAAATCAACCCATTGAAAGTAAGACTTGGGATACCTACCACTAACGCCATGGCAACAGCTCTGGTGCCAAATGGCTGCAGGCCCTGATAGTTGAGATTAGCAGTGGAACCATCAACACTCTTCATAAATGTGGAAGATGGTACCAGATTAAGTCTTTTGCATGCTGATCTATAGACCATTCGTGTGTTGTCGGCATTACTTGGTGATGCCGTTGATCTGTTGCCTGAAATTGAGACAATGTAGTCAATTGGTTAGGTAAATATGATTTGAATGTGAAACAGATAGCCACCATTCCGATTTCCATTCTGAGCCTGTGGTTATATTGATTCCAGAAAAAAACTTGAGCAGAGTCGTATGTCGTAAAGTCAATGTCGTATTCATTTGAGTATTTTTGACCCAGTGTGACACATTTTTTAGTTTTTCCCCCTGATGACCAGTACAGATTTAACTGTTACTGCTAACTACAAGATACATGTAGTGTTATTTAAGCTCACAACAAGTTTCGTGTCCAACAATAACAAGCAGATTGTGCTCAGAAACCAACACTAGGTTTCTGTGGTCAGAACTATCGTAGACCGTGAAAACAAAGAATACAAATGGATAAAACTCACTTTTTTCTTCGTCGCTCTCGTAATTCAAAGACATATCTATATCGCTGTTCAGTCTATTCAGTCGGTACGACAAAGAAAACGTTGTGTTTAACCTCTTCCAATTTTTGACTTGACGTTCTTCTGGTTCAGTTGGTGGTTTAACGCGGCTGATTTTCTTGGATTTGTCAATAACCGTTCGTCTGAATGCTGATGGTTTGAAGCCCAAAACTGCTTGCTTCTGTAGTTTTGTTCGGTGTTCACAAGAAGGCATTGGATTGCTGGTCTTGCTCGTAAAGTTGCCTTCACCTCGTTGAGTTTTCTTGCTTAAATGATTACAATAAAGAGGGACATGAGAAAATGTTTGTTTACAATAGATACCTCGATATGGGAGTCCAGGATTATCCTCTTTCAGCCTTCAAAATTCTAATCCTAATCTTATTATGTTAATTACATATTGTTAATTATGGCTCTTTGTTAATGAGCTCTTTGTATGTCTTTTTCGCGTTCATTGAGCAGTCAATCGTGATTCAAGTGATGCACCAATAACTATTTTGGTGCAATTCTCTGTAATTTCCAAATTCAACTACTCTAGGAGATAAGGGGGGCCAGCAGGAGCCACAAAATTTATCAGTTTTCAGGGGGACCACAGGCTATTCTTTCATCAGCCTCTTTTCGTCCCCCCCCCCACCCCCTAAAAAAATAGAAACGAAATGATGCTGGTCGGATTGCTTACCCGGAAAATCATAAAACCGTACATTTTTGGAAAGTTGCGAGATAGATGCAAATGCACATTATCTGAGACTATGTTATAAAATTCAAAAAGAGTGAATCGTAATCCATTTATCAATGCAGAGTTTGTAACTGTGAAACAAAATATATATTGGTCACACTAGATTGTTGCATATTGACATTCAGGTACTTTTTGCGGTGTTTTTTTTTTATCTCATTATTGCATACAAACAATTTAAATCGAGTCTGTGGCGTAATAAATAGATATATAATTTTGGCAAACGGCATATCTTTAATGATATTATATTCGGACTAACATACAAGTGTGACGTCATCATTAATCATACCCCAAGCTCGAAGCGTTTAAGTTTTGACAATCACCACATTCAATAAACTTTCTACCAAATACAGCCTTTCACACAATTTACTACCCACCCTGTATATTTCTTGTCATATTTCATTCCCCGTTGATTTTTAGATTCCCATTTGTTTAACTCTGCCTTTATGCTCCTTCAGTGTTTGACTCACAAAAATTCGACTCTCAAATCAAAAATATTTTGCACAAAATTGCTGATTTTTGTCAAGTTGGTTTCAAGTAATTCTGTACGGATTGCAGTTAACTGGTTTAGATTGAAATCGTTAATTAGACCAATCAGGATTGATCAACGTAAGCAGAATTAAACGGTTGACTATTACCAAAAGTCTATTGGTCAATATATAGGGTATCCAATCGATTTACAGTTTGAAGGATCTGAAACTGGTTTATTTATCTGACGATAAAAGAAGTCCGCACCTCTGTACTTCTATATATAGGGAAATTTGAATTGTTTAAAGGATTTTGAATGACCATTTCGTCTTTTTTTTACTTTTGCAATCGGCTCTTTTGGAAGAAATCTTTCATAAATATAAGCAAAAGTGTAACATACATTTAATAAGTTAATTAACGATTTTTAAAAAGATTTTAAAGGGATTGTAACGAGGTTTTCTGTCAGTTCCCGCGATACACATACAAAATTTAGATAACCTATTTTAATATTCGTAAAGTAGCATTTAGTGCCCCGGTTCCCATCCTGGGGTGTTTTCAATCCCTGGGGTGCGGAACTAGGGTGTCAAGGGTGTGGTCAACTGGTGTAGGAGAAGAATTTGTTTTGAATTGAGAGAGAACCTCACATCATCACATGCTGGAAATTTGAACGAAACAAATTTTTTGGGTGTAAAAGGTCCAGGTGATCGCTCCAGGGGTGTGAAGACTGAAAAAGGTTGGGAACCATTGATTTAGTGAAAGAATAATGTTATAAACCAATTACTTCAATATATTATGGACCTCGGTTTCCTATATAGAATTGTTCTTCACTGTAAAAACGTAATTCTCCATCCGCGTAGTGTTCAATTTAAGTGGTATCGGCCTACCTTCCTAAACATTTTCAAATGTTATTGGATTTTTGTGACATGTGAATCTAAATTCAAACTGAACCATAACTGGAATTTGGTTCGACTTAATTTTAATCAAAAGTTTGAGTCGATGATTTGCTCCTTACCTCTTTAGAATATCGGTCATGTTGTACAACGGAACAACAAAATGTTAGATGCTTGGAGTTAATGATAAGTCCATGTTATACAGCTTCTTTTAGTTAAACTTTTCTTTCATTAGCGAGTCCCGTTTGAAAATCACATTTTTCATTCTTCCACAATTTCGGTCATGATCCATTAACGCTAAAGTAAATGATATACAGTATACGTTACATAGAAATAAAGAGTTTAATATCTAAAGCCAAGAAAGTCATATCTGTAAGTAATGCGATTACCTTACGTACGTCGTTCAGATTAAACAAATAGAATTGCATAATACAGAAATGTGATAGACTATTCGTCATTTATTGCTGAAACTCAGCCCTTTTTTTTCGTTTTTTAAGGTATGTATGGCATTTTGATTTTTGCCATAGCGAAAGTT
Organism: Lottia gigantea; assembly: GCF_000327385.1. Classification (NCBI taxonomy): domain Eukaryota; kingdom Metazoa; phylum Mollusca; class Gastropoda; family Lottiidae; genus Lottia; species Lottia gigantea. Next base: position 1,580,527 of record NW_008710601.1, read on the forward strand.
AGATCTCTATTTCTAGCTACATTAAGAATTTTTTAAAATAAATTTACCCCCAACCTTGTGACGTAAATTCGTTATAATTCATTGTAGTATGTGTGCCTTCTTGAAATGCATTATGCAAAATACATGTACCTGTAGTCTATATATCAGAATGAATACATAATTCAGGACAGCATTTATTTATTTTCGATTTCCAAATGCCAAGGGATCTTTAACGTGCACAGCCTGTAGCGCACGGATCCTTTTGTATTCGCTCACCCGAACGACTAGACGCCTTTTTACATGTCAGTCCTTCAGACCTGCATCACTGACAAGGGGAGACAGGGATGAAAACGGTGTGATCAGATCTTAAGAACATTGTGATCAGAGCTAAAGCACAGTGTGATCAGAGCTAAAGAACTTTGAAATCTAAGCTATTGAACATTGTGATCAGAGTTAAAGAACATTGTGATCAGAGCTGAAGAACATTGTGATCAGAGCTGAAGAACATTGTGATCAGAGCTGAAGAACATTGTGATCAGAGCTGAAGAACACTGTGATCAGAGCTGAAGAACACTGTGATCAGAGCTGAAGAACACTGTGATCAGAGCTGAAGAACACTGTGGTCAGAGCTGAAGAACATTGTGGTCAGAGCTTAAGAACATTGTGATCAGAGCTGAAGAACACTGTGATTAGAACTGAAGAACACTGCGATTAGAGCTATAGAACACTGTGATCAGAGCTATAGAACATTGTGAGGAGATGAAGAACATTGTGATCAGAGCTAAAGAACATTGTGATCAGAGCTAAAGAACATTGTTATAAGTGATAAGGATGAGCATAGGTAATGAACAAGGTGTCAGGGCGTATCAGAGCTAATGAATATTGTGGTCAGAGCTAATGAACATTGTGATCAGAGCTAATGAACATTGTGATCAGAGCTAATGAACATTGTGATCAGAGCTAATCAAAATTGTGATCAGGTTTACAAGGTCTGACAATGATCCGACTATCGTCTTTTAAAGGCCCCATGTATTAGTAATGTATCAATATCTTGTTCTGTCTATTTGATATGTTTATATTATATATTTCTGAAATGTATCACAAAAACACAAGACGATATTATGGAATATAACACACTTCTTTAATAAGGTTGGGCACATAACATTTCAACACAATATACATGTGTCGTCATGATGTCATTACATCTTGTTATATGTGCTCCTCGCTTTTACATGCCGTTCAAATCTTATATGTCTGAAATGGTTGTCTTTTCCTTGTGTATATTATAGCTTAAACCTACTTGTGTTTTATTTTTTTGTGATTTTACATATATTGTTACGAATATGGTGGAATTGATATATTTATTATGCGATTTAATGGGGTTAAATATGTGAAGTGTACTTTTCTAACAGTATTTATTTTTGTACATTCTGGTGTGCAAGGAAAATATTAGTCCCTCTGCCTTGTCGACTTACTAAATAACCTTATCGATCTCGCGCCCTTTCTCATTACTATTGATTATCGGAAAAGCATCGATTGCAGCTTTCTTATAGTTATTCTTAGCCTGTCTGTAGAGCTCGGAGTTGGTTTATGGAAGCCCGTTGAGGTTAGTGTTACGTATTTTCTTGTAAGTTAATTCGACATAAGAGATTATGAGCAGTAAACACGATAGATTTATTTCATTTTTTCAGAAGTTTGCATTTTCAATTTCTTTTAAGTTTATCTCTCAGTAAATATTATACAGATTCTTTAAAAAAGGATTCAAAAGAGATTTTCTAGCTTTTGTTACTTCTTAAATACCATTTAGATTATCTGTTTGATGGTTGTGGCTCCCTTTAAAGGGACGATTGCGTCTGTCTTTTAGAACAATCATACTTTAGTCTCAGAAACGGGTTTTTTTTTTAGCTAAGCCAATCAGTAATAGTGTTTACAGCTCACTGTCGAAATTTCAAAGTTCAAATCCACGTGTGTCGAGATTATCCGCGTTGAATGCTAAAATGACGAATCTTTATTTTAAGACACTCTGTTATATATAGAAAAGACATATACAGAAAAAGAAAAAGAATTTTCTAGTTTGAGATATTTTTGAAGGAATTATAGTGGTTGTTGTACATTTCTACTTGTACAACAACCACTATAATTCCTTCAAAAATATCTAATGAGTATTCACAATTTACGACACTCAAATCTACCCCCCAAAATGGCTCACTTCTTCCTTTAAAGTATAACGTCATTTTGATGTTTATATCTTCAGAGGGTGAAAAAAGTGATATAGCCTACTTCAATCTGTTTGTCACGATTGATCACATTCTAGTGTGTGGGGTCTCGTTGCTTCGATTCTCTCTCACAGTACGAAGAATTTTGATATAGCGACCAGTGCTTTCGGAAGTCGGCCCGAGAAAAGCATAGTTGTGTAGATGTTGGTCATTATAACAATCTCATTACGTCACAGGTGGGTCACAAGTAGGTTATATTTCATACGAATACTAATACTGTTTTAATCGGGTGTTACTATGATCTATAGACACTTAAAAGAGATTAAACGGAGATTACGTAGTGGGATTAGCTCATATTTCAGTCTTAGTTCATTGACAGTATCATATAGACTTCGATCAAATTAATGATATTAAGTAGGTATTTGATTCAGTCTAGCCTATTACTGTTGCTAATGTAACTGTATACATTGTTTCGTTTGTTCTATATAGCTACCACATATCATTGGAAACTTTTGGGATTTTCGACCAAAAATATGTGATTCTTTAGGAAATAATATAACTCTAAATTGCAGGTAAGACATTATACGTAAAGGGACTATATCTAGGTGTTTTTTTTTAAACAATAATACAATTTTTTTAATTATTAATGTTGATAGTTCAATAATAGCTATCAAATTCTTCTTTCGGGCTTAAAATCTGACTTCGGGTTTACCTGCAATCAAATTTGACGTAGCAAACGTCTAATGGCAGATATTTCAAAATTGGGACATTTTCAAGAAGAACCATCGGTCCATCACCAGGATGAAATGTGATTACTTCGAGAACTGAATTCACCCATCCCCTCCCCCCTAAAAAAGGCTTTTTGGGTAATTGGAAATGCTTATTTAATATATTTTACTTTCTTTTTCAGAATTAACTTTAATAATGGATATAGTTTCACGATTGAACAAACAGAATCATAGAGTAGCTCTTCAAGCTAGGAGGTTAAATAATGCAGCTAAGCAACTTTTGGATAAAAAGATGGCGAAATTAGAAGACAAATATGAGAGAAGGTTCAAAGCGTTAGAAAAAGAGACAGAATGCGTTTTGCAGGAACTTCAGGACGCTCCAAAAACGTGTCGCATACCAAGTGCGTGTTCGTCTGCGGCCTGGGATGAGGATTTTCAACTGCCATCTTTCAGAGACAAACAGGACAGTTCTAAAGGATGGTCTGGTTTTAAATCAGAACCGGTGTGTACAAGTTGTCGCTACAGCAGCCGTAAGAAAAAATCGGAATGTAAATATTTTCCGTGCCATTTGCCGGAGACGTATGAGACGTTAGGTTTTCAATCATATCCCACACCATACACATGTCTCAGTAATTATGAAGCACTATCTCATAGAAGTTGCCCTGTAACGTCTGCGGCGACCAAGTCTGTAACTTTATTACGCAACACCAACGGCTCAACGACCTCACGATTGACCACAAAGGATAAAATGCGCGGACTCGGCGTTTATATAAAAGGTCTTAGAGCTAAAAACGAGAAAAAGAAACCACAAGCTTGGGAAGTTCGCTATGGAGAACCGATTCCGAGACGACTGTTATTGAAAACCGCTGTTCCAATCAATAACTTTTGATAGCAAGAAAAGTATCATGAATTTTGATAGCAAGAAAAATATCATAACTATCTTGACGTTTGATAGCATGAAAATATCATTAATATTGATAGCAAGACAAAAGTCATAGGTTATGATAGCTAGCAAGAAAAATGTCATAACTTTTGATAGCTAGCAAGAAAAATGTCATAACTTTTGATAGCTAGCAAGAAAATGTCACAACTTTTGATAGCTAGCAAGAAAAATGTCACAACTTTTGATAGCTTGCAAGAAAATGTCATAACTTTTGATAGCTAGCAAGAAAAATGTCATAACTTTTGATAGCTTGCAAGAAAATGTCATAACTTTTGATAGCTAGCAAGAAATATGTCATAACTTTTGATAGCTAGCAAGAAATATAATTATCATAACTTTTGATAGCTAGCAAGAAAAATGTCATAACTTTTGATACCTAGCAAGAAAAATGTCATAACTTTTGATAGCTTGCAAGAAAATGTCATAACTTTTGATAGCTAGCAAGAAATATGTCATAACTTTTGATAGCTAGCAAGAAATATAATTATCATAACTTTTGATAGCTAGCAAGAAAAATGTCATAACTTTTGATACCTAGCAAGAAAAATGTCATAACTTTTGATAGCTTGCAAGAAAATGTCACAACTTTTGATAGCTAGCAAGAAATATGTCATAACTTTTGATAGCTAGCAAGAAATATAATTATCATAACTTTTGATAGCTAGCAAGAAAAATGTCATAACTTTTGATAACTATCAAGAAATATATCATAACTTTTGATAGCTAGCAAGAAAAATGTCATAACTTTTGATAGCTAGCAAGAAAAATGTCATAACTTTTGATTATTGAATAAAACGTTTGTATATATATCAAGCACTAGCAGTGGTAAATTATGTTTCATGTTAAACATGACAATAATTCAAGTATTATAAATAATTGCTTTATCCTCTTGGAATACTCTTTCAAATTCCATAACATGTAGTATCAGGCCCGTGGCTAGATGAGATGAGTCACTATAGTTGAGCCCCATTCAAAATAATTCCCCCACCCCCTCTGAGAACCTAGGCTAGCCACGGCCCTGTGCAAATTCACACAGTTATTTTCAATTCAAAAAGTTGGCGGTGGCCCCTCAATAATCCAAAGTTTTTCAGGCGCTACTGGTGGTACTTCACGCAATTGGCCGGCATTTTAGTCAGTGGATATGACTTATTTTTCGATGAATTGGATCCATATTATACTTTCGTTAAACAGAGATGTGTATATAAAACCGGGTATAATTCAAACCATAAACACGAACAATCCACTTTAGTTCGGGTAGTAAAAGATGTCCTGAACACAGCATATATAAAACTAAGTCTACTATTTATTCTAACCCAAATTCCAACAGACTGTTCTTGTTTTGGCTTGTATTGGGTCCAGATGTGCATAAAGATCGCAATCCTATACAATTCTAACATGGTCGCATGATTCGTCTTGCATGGAGGACTGGTCTGTTGTATAAGGGCTAAATGTAGACTGACTCTTACGACCTTAGTCAATCATATTATAGGGTCCGTCATAAAAAATTCACTTTTGCTCAGGCGTACATAAAACTGAGACTTTTAAGATGATATTTTCTTTGCATTTATTTATACCTGTGAAGTCTTGAAAAGACTCGCAAAAATGGGAGTGTCTATAAAAACGAGTATAGTCATTGAAATGGGTCATTTATCAGTCAGCCGTGGTGATATTTAGTAGCTATTAGTTCTGTTCTTGTTTATAACATAGTAATAGACTACCAATAAGTTTCAAGGTAAGCTTGACTACCTATAGTTTTACAGTCAGAGCATAAACTACAATGTCAGTTTCTTCAAAACATAATATAGATAAGGTGTGTTTTTAATTTCCAAGCATGTTGTCATAAAGGTATTAAAATAGAAGGGAGATAAACCATGTTATTGACGAACCATTGTACTACAGACAACATTTATTTCATTAATCTCTCGCAAATTCATAGAGTTGACTTTTTAAAAATGCCCTTCCCGAAAAAGGCTTGTAATAGTCAAGGATACGAAAGTGATCACATTTTCTGTTGGCATACATGCACTTATATAGCATGTTGCCGCTTCAAAGTCCAAAAAGAGTCAAAATCTAATCTGATCCTCTTTCAGACCAATGTTCTTTTAATTAAAGTTTAAATTACTCTGAACTTCTGGCATTATTATAATAAGACCCCATAACACTTACGTTGCAATGGTGTGTAGCGATTAAAACGGTGATCTGTGTAAATCCTTTCTATTGCATTATATTGTTTCAATGAGTGATTGCTCTATGAGTAAATCTTCCATCAATCAAATTTAGCAAGGAAATAGCGGTTTATTGGATCAATGGTTACTACCTTTGGGAAAGCCAGATGGGTTACGGGCCGATCCTTACAAATATCAAATAAAAGATTTAGAGATCTCTCTACAATTCTATTTCTTTGAGACAGAATGCCTAAGGCTTCAAAAGGAACTAAAAGACCAACTGCAGCATCTGAACCACCTGTTTCTAAACGAAAGAAAACGGAGCCTACATCAACAAGCACAACTAGAAAGCCTGAACCATCCATGGCGGTGGTCAACTTCATAAAAACAGTCAAGACTAAATATACTGCTGCTAAAAATGATGAATATGCCACGTATATTTCTAAATATATGAGAAACCAATTTGAATTTCTGGGACTACGTTCTCCAGTAAGAAGGGCCATCAACACAGAGGTGAGGGTCTTTCTTTAAATTTGATATCAACCTCCAATCATACTTTACCTCAATAATAATACTTTTGCCTCAATAATCATTCCTTAATTCAATACTCCTCATACTTTTGCCTCAATAATCATTCTTTAATTCAATACTCCTCATACTTTCGCCACAATAATCATTCTTTACTTCGATAATCATTGATTCATAATCGTACTTTTACCTATATAATCATTCTTTACTTCAATACTCATACTTTTGCCTCAATAATCATTTTTTACTTCAATACTCATACTTTTACCTCTATAACCATTCTTTACCGAATTAATCATACTTTACTTCAATAATCATACTTTTACCTAAATAACCATTCTTTACCGAAATAATCATATTTTTAATTCAATATTGACAATTATCATACTTTTACAGCGATCAGGATACTCTTACTAATTGTCATACTTTTTCTCTAATGATCATATTTTTACTTTAATAATCATACTTTTACTTCGATGGTCATAATTTTACCTCAATAATTATACCTTCACGTCAATAATATTTAATTATACTTTTACAAAATATAGTCAATGATACTTTTACCTCAATAGTCATCCTTTTACCATGATAATCATACGTTTACCATAATAATCTTAATCATACTTTCAATTTGATAATCATAAGATACTTTTACTGCAATGATTATGCTTTTGCTTGTGTGTTTAACTTTGGATGTTTTTATTTTAGCCATGATTCCACACTATGGTACTATTACCACCCACGTGTACCATTGAACACCAAGGGATAATCGCAAGCCTCAAAGAGAACTTTCCCTTCATTTTTCAGTGCATGACTTTGTAAATTGCCATTGATCCCGAAAGCTTGAGAAGTGAGGGACAAAAAACTCCTTTTCAAAATCAAAGAGAATGGTGATTTAAAATAAAAATTTTCGATTGATTCAGACATCTTTGTCAACTGTACAAAAAAATGCACGATCTTGTCGCAACATGGCATTTCTAGCTCTGGTAGTCAATAACCAATAGATTTGCAAAAACGCATTGAGAGGGAGAATAAGCAGATTTCAGTCTGGATAATCAAGACTACAACTATTTAGACTCAACTCTGTACAAAGTTGGACTAGATGATAGAGGCTAAAAACTAATTAGAACCCAAGCTGTATCCTTCCTAATCGAGACAATCGTGACTTTTCGTTAACAGTGGTACAAATACTGACTTTCACACAACTGAGAAGCCTTGTACACCGTTTTAGTTCATAAATTATGAACTAAAGATTTTTTACTTTTGGAATTTTGGAAGGAAATAAATAATCCTATTGTAAAAAAGCTCACAAAAGCTCGATTCTCAAATCTCCCAAAATTTTCAAAAAATTGCTGATTTTTGTACAGTTAGATACGAGTAATTCCGAACAAACCGTGACTCTAAGGTTCAGAATGTGCCGACTGATTAGACCAATTATCACCAATCAGTGTCAATCACGTTGAATCTTAACTCAGTAGATAAATTCTAATATTTTATTGGATAGTGAAATTTTCAACCAATGAAAGTGGATTCGACATTAAAGAGATTGTGAGAGGTGTTCTAACATTGTAATGCTGTTTGGGACACTGACAGTATCAATTTGTACCATTCCAATTTAATTCTGGCGTCTGTGGTTCTTGCTATTCCCCAATAATCCAGGAAAAGTAGGTCCTATCATGTTTTGATGAACTGTAAGCAAGGTGTTTCAGGCTGAATTTTATTAAAGCACCGAGAGTCCAACAAGGAACCTACAAACTAAAGTTAAACGCATCATCTGTTTTGATATATTTGCTTATTTCAGATATTTGCCTCCCATAAAGTGTTATCACATCTAGAAATGTATGATATGTTTTATTTATTGTGGGAAGAACCAATAAGAGAATACCAATGTTTTGTATTGGATTATTTTGATCAGTATATTAAACATATTAATCAACCAAAATGGAACGACCAGAATTTCATCGTCTTAAAGCATTTAATAACTCATAAAAGTTGGTGGGACACGGTGGATGCTTTGGCTTACAAAGGTTAGTAGCTTATAGACTATGTCATTGTCAGCAAGGCAAGGAATTCTTACACCTCCCAGAGCACACAGTATTATTGGGCGACTGAGCTTGTCAACATGACGCTAATTTCTGAAATAAAGTTATCTCTATAGACCCCTGAAAGGGATTCTGTACAGGTTTTTCCATACGCTTGTACGCATATCTTGACGACCTATAACTTCAAACGATATACCGGGGAAGTCCCGCCTGCGCTTTGTTCAAATTCAGCTCTAGGGAAACTGGATTGTCAAATGCTATAATCTCTACCTTGCAACTTTCCAAAGTATTGTGGTTACTGTACCAGAGAACACGAACAGATGATAACGCCAAACCAAATAACAATTCCGATGATGACGTCATAATTCGGTAATTTTTTTGGAACTTCTAGTACAATGGATATTTCTGTTCCACCCTTTTTAAATGTTTAGATGTAGGTAGGCTAGTAGCTAGTGATAAGATGAAATATAATAAACTAATGGATGAATGGATAGAGGATGATAATATGTGGTTAAGAAGAACAGCTATTTTACATCAGTTAATGTATAAAGACGATACAGATACAGATAGATTATTCAGGTAATCGAAATAAATGAAAATCTGTCGATTCCACATTTGTTAAAAGTCATACTGTCTTTACATGGTCACACCTTTATATTATACTTTTATTTTTTTGCCGAAATCATACTTCTCTCGGAATTCATATCTTCAATATCTCCCACTTTTCTTTACAAAATCATATTTTCTATAGAAAATCCTACCATTTACTTTTCTTTACAATTCATTTATTCTCTTGAGAGCCATTACCTTCCTCATATCTCTTACTGTATCATTACGAATTCATACTTTCTCTTGAAAATCATACTTTTCTCATACCTCCAAATTTTCGTTCTAAAATTTCGTACTTTCTCTTGAAAATCATATCTCTTTTATACCTCCTACATTTTCTCAAACGTAATGTAATTTTTTTTTCAAATCACTCTTTTTAAGGCGTATGTCGTACACTTTCTTTTCTTACGCATTAAAAACTTCAAGAGGAATGTTTGTCAATGAAAGCGTAACATCCAAAGTAGAGTTTTGTAACTGATATGTTTTTTTTTTATTTCAGATACTGTTTAAAATGTGCTCATGAAAAGGAATTCTTTATCCAGAAATCTATCGGCTGGGCATTACGAAGTCATTTTAGAACAGACCCTAAAATAATCAAAGATTTTGTGAAGAAAAATGAAGATAAACTGGCGCCATTGAGTAAAAAAGAGGCTTTGAAACATGCTTAGTGGAAATTTTTGTAGGGCGAAAGGTAACATGAGCAAAGTCATAAGATATGAAATGAATTGAAGTTTTACGTCTCGTTTATCTTCACGGACAAGAATGGCGGTCGACAGACGGTGAAAGGAACAAGAGAATCTGAGAATCAAAAAATTTGAAGTCGAGTGTTGTGTAGGTTTATATGCTAAACTTAATTTAATTTCCAATTAACCTAAGAAAGTAATTAAAACATTGTTCACACAAATTTTTCTATCTTACATATGGCGAATAAACTCGGGCCATCCAGCCTATTTTCTGGCACCCCCTGGCCCCTAGTTGAAACACCTCTGCCTGTCACCCAGGCCCTGGAACTATATTCGCCCCCATGCAAAATTCGATCACACTCTCAATTGAAGCAAATGTAAATGCGGCGGCCCCCTTGGAACATTGGGCTGGCTACAGGCCTGCTGTCACCAACTAGCACAACTTGAAACTTGGACACGAGTTGATAGCTAAATGTCCATTTGAAGTCCCCGAACCATGACAATTCTTTTTATTTCTAATAAGGCGCGAAAAATGCGGAGGTGTGGCTTGCTATTATAAGTGAGTATGCAACAACATTCATAATTTGGGTCATGATTTCCGTAACTGAAATCTTATAGTTCTTTTGTGTAAATATTTAAGATTACAAGGTAAGCATGCTTTAGACATAATTTTCTTCAGATGTAAGCGACTTAGGTCGAGAGAGGGAGACAGTACATTCTGATATAAGTGTAATATAAGTGAATTTCTTCTGCTGTTAAACAGAGATCCATTTAATAACCTCATGAGATGGAAGGGAGGTAACCGACTTTTATAAAGGTATTTTGGACTACAAACTGCAGTTAATTCCTCAAAAAATAGAATCCTGGTATAGGAGAATTTTATTATCTTTGAGCCCTATTTTAATTTATCGAGACTGCAAAATGATCATAGAAATACTGCAAAATTTTTAAATTTTCAAAAATTCATGTTTTAAGTTCTATAATTTTAACTTCACCTAAGAACGCACCATGACAAAAATAAAACTGTTCTAATAGAATCTTCTACACATGATGTCACTGTCAATTTATTGCAGAGAGAAATGCCGAAAGTGAAAAGATCAAAGAAACCAGATACCATATCTGAACAACCTCTGTCTAAAAGGAAGAAGAAGACGACCACAGACTTGATTTCCAAAGAAACAGTCAGAAATTCTAAACCATCGATGGCGGTGGTGAACTTGATTAAAACAGTAAAGATTAAATATACTGCAGCTAAAAATGAGAAATATGCTGCATTTGTTACAAAGTATATGAGGAACCAATTTGAATTTCTGGGTTTGAGGTATCCCGAAAGAAGAGCCATTAACAAAGAGGTGAGATAGTAGTCATACTTTGTCATACTCGTTGTATTTTATGATATATAGTATATGACTGTATGATTGTCATATTTATACATTTATATTCATACTTTTACTCTTTTACTTCCATTTGTGGCACCATAACATAGTATTCTCCCAAGGCTGAGGCAATATCGTACTATTTTCTTAGTTAGCATTGATTTGATTAGTTATCATACTTTTATCCAGTTCTCATACTTTCATATCTAGTTTCATACTTTATATTGAATTGATCAGACATCATACGTTTATCTTAGTAATCATACTTTTTTACTTATAATGTATGATTGTCATATTTATACATTTATAATCATACTATTACTTCCATTCGTGGCTCCATAACATTGTATTCTACTTAGGCTAAGGCAATATCATTCCATTTTCCAAGAAAGCATTGATTTGATTACTTTTATCCAATTCTCATACTTTCATATATAGTTTCATACTTTATATTGATCAGACATCATACGTTTATCTTAGTCATCATACTTTTTTCAGTTGGTCTCATTTCTGCTTATCTCCCTTTCATACTTTTATATCAGTCATCATACTTATTTTTTTTCTGTCATCATACTATTTTCCCTGCTCATGCTTTCATATTCTAGTTCTCATAATGTTGTATTGATCAGACATCATACGTTTATCTTAGTCATCATACTTTTCTCAGTTAGTCTCATTTAGGCTTATCTCAGTTCTCATACTTATATTTCAGTCATCATACTTTTACATTAGTAATCATTTTCAGATATCATGTCACATGTATGAGTATTTAAATTATAATACTCATACTTCATTAATCATACTTTTTATCAAGTTATATCTCCGAGTTGTCAAATTTCATATAATTATCTCAATTATCATACTTTTATAACAGTTATCATAGTTTTGTATCACTCCTATTTAAAAAATAATTTTTTTCAGATATTTGCATCTCATAAAATGTTATCACATCTAGAAATGTATGATATGTTTTATTTATTGTGGGAAGAACCAATAAGAGAATACCAATGTTTTGTATTGGATTATTTTGATCAGTATATTAAACATATTAATCAACCGAAATGGAACGACCAGAATTTCACCGTCTTAAAACATTTGATAACTCATAAAAGTTGGTGGGATACAGTAGATGAATTGGCTTATAAAGGTTAGTAATATTCAAACTTGATTGTTCGGAGGGGCAAATAATATATCCGGAGGGGCAATGGTGTATGGTATTGCAGTAATGGAATTGGTCGGTTGTCAGAATTTTTCAGAATCGATGCTAGAAGTCCCCTCGCCCCCCAAAAAAACTTTTTATGATCCCTTTATTCTGGCCTATTCGGACAATTATGTACGAGTGGAATTTGATTTGATAATATATTATAGTTTCTATCGATTTCCTTAATATCATAAAATGCTTTTTTCGGACATCGGCCTAAAGTGTGCAATGATGCTGTCTAAGCCATGTTAAACATGTTTAGGTGTGGGTAGACTAGTTGCTAGTGATAAGATGAAATATAATAAACTAATGGATGAATGGATAGAGGATGATAATATGTGGTTAAGAAGAACAGCTATTTTACATCAGTTAATGTATAAAGACGATACAGATACAGATAGATTATTCAGGTAATCGAAATAAATGTGAAACACATTATTTGGTGATGATTCTCGATGTTGTCATACAGTGTATTTATCTTGGTCATTATTCTCCATGCAATCATACCTGTACATTTATTTTGGACATAATTCTCAATGTTGTCATACATTTATCCCAGTGAAGATTCTCAATGCAATCATACAATTATCTAAATATTCTGAATGCTATCATACAGGAAATTTATCTTGCTCTGGATTCTCAATGCAATCATACATGTACATTTACCGTGTTCTCTATGTAATCATGCATGTACATTTATTTTGGGTCATAATTCTCAATGCGATCACATATTTACCATGTTTACGATTCTCAATGCAATCATACATTTACCATGTTTATAATTCTCAATTCATTCATACCTTTACCATGTTCATGATTTTCAATGCTATCATACATTTACTGTGTTCATGATTCTCAATGCAATCATACATTTACCATGTTTATAATTCTCAATTCATTCATACATTTACCACGTTCATGATTCTCAATGCTATCATACATTTACCGTGTTCATGATTCTCAATGCAATCATACATTTACCACGTTCATGATTCTCAATGCTATCATACATTTTGTGGTTTATGATTCTCAATGCTATCATACATTTACCATGTTCATGTTCTCTATGTAATCATGCATGTGCATTTATTTTGGGTCATTATTTTCAATGCTATCATACATTTACCATGTTTACGATTCTCAATACAATCATACATTTACCATGTTCATGGTTCTCAACGCATTCCTACATTTACCATGTTCATAATTCTCAATGCAATCAACATTTACCATGTTCATGATTCTCAATACAATCATGCATGCACATTCTTATTTGAGGGGGGGGGGGGGGGGGGTCATTATACTCAATACAATCATACATTTGTCTTAGTGATGATTCTCGTTGAAATTAATCATATACATGTAGGTACATTAATTATCTAGGTAATGGTTCTCAATGCAGTCATACATGTATATTTATCTTCATTCATGAGTGCCGCATTTAATCATGATAACACTTTTATCAACATAGGCCAAATCATACTTTTCTCACCATTGTCATACTTTTCATAACATTGTAATAGTCTATTATTATTTTTCTTTGTTTCAGATACTGTTTAAAATGTGCTCATGAGAAAGAATTCTTCATACAGAAATCTATCGGCTGGGCATTACGAAATCATTTTAGAACAGACCCTAAAATAATCAAAGATTTTGTGAAGAAAAATGAAGATAAACTGGCACCATTGAGTAAAAAGGAGGCTTTGAAACATGCTTAGCTAGAAACTTTTTTATACTTTTTTTACAGACTGCTGGACACTGTCATTTTCCTGAAATGTGCTGAAATTGATAGTAATCAACCATTTGCAACAATTACCCCTAACACCGCACTAAAGACAATTTCTCAATGGGGAGTAAAGGTTGTAACTTTATACTAATGACAAAGTTACGAAAGCAGAGGTACAGGGTTTGGGCGAAACTCGGCTATGCTAATTGTGACATATATTAGGTGCCTCTTTGCTTAAACTGCTTAGTCGTAGATCAATTGTGTTTTTTTTTCTCAACGGGTTATTTGATTCTTATAATGATCTTCAAACATTTATTGGAAAGGTGTTCCCTATTTTATTAAGAATGAACCTAGTAGCCCAAAAAGGATAGATTTTTTTGTATAAATAAATATATTTCAATATACACAGAAAAACAATAATACAATTGGAAATAGACATGTATTTCAATTCAGTAGGCCTGGGCCCAAGTGGATATCACGATATTAAGCATTAATATATCACGTTATGGTTTTTACTGGTTTTTAATAAAATGTTTTTTTCTATCTAGAAATTTTAAATGTAACAAAAAAAAATAAATATCACTTAAAAAACCCTAATCTTTAACATCATGAAAAATCTATCTGTTTCAAATATTGAGTTACTTGTTAGAATTGTTAAGCGGATCCTATTTGGACAAAAATTTGACAATATATCATGATAAAAGCCGTATGTCACGATACGGCAATATTTCACTACCATCGGGTGATATTATTAATAATATAAATTCCTATACCGGTATTTATCATGATACCAGTATATTGCCCAGCCCTACCTTGAAGTAGCCATAAAGCCTTAAAATAACATTTTTTATTCATTAGATAATGGAAATTTCAATTGCTTTACCATATTCAACATTTAGAATCTTATTTTGTAAACATGTACGATGTACATCATAAATTATGTATTTCAATAAATATCATCTCTATGATAAAATATATGTTCAATTTATCATTTATATACTATTCAATTTATCATTTACAGTATACTTTTCAATTTATCATTTACAGTATACTATTCAATTTATCATATACAGTATACTATTCAATTTATCATATACAGTATACTATTCAATTTATCATATACAGTATACTATTCAATTTATCATTTACAGTATACTATTCAATTTATCATTTACAGTATACTATTCAATTTATCATCAGAAATTATAAATTATTCAGTTTATGAAAATATAAATATGCATTTCAATTTATCATTTACAGTATACTATACAGTTTATCATTTATATATAGTTTACTATTCAATTTATCATTTATATAATATTATTCAATTTATCATATACCGATATATATTATCCAATTATCACTGGACTATTTTTTCAATATCACAGTATAATGTAATATACAGTATTTTTATATTCTATTTGGGAATGAATAGTCATGTGCAAAACAAAAAAAAGCCGTAGTAATTATTTTTTTAGGTCATTATGAATGCAATATAGGATGTGCTTCAAATCTGAGTTGGCATTCTTTCTATTGGGGACATTACCTTTAAATGGGGCTAATTAACAGTTATCTAAATGAGCTCATTAATATTGGCATCAAAGGCGATAATAAATGTACAGTGTTACATACATTGAAACATAAACATAAAACAAAAATGGACGGATCATTGAATATCAACTGAAATGGTAATATTAAAATACTAGGGACAGTTTATTCAAAACTTTAAAAAAATACAGTACAGTTAAAGGAGAAAATATGCACCAGTTCAAAATTGAATTTTTTAGCAGGGGAATATAGAAATGTTAAAAGTAATCTTCAGACTACTGGACTATTACATGTCACGAGGGGTGTGCATAGATTTTCTCAGATATACTGAAGGGTAAGAAAAGATGCGCGTTATACATGCTTGCGCGTTATATTCGCAAATATACAGTATATATTATGACAAAAGACAATACATGGAAGATTTAAAAATAATATCACAATTTCAGGTCTAAAATAAAAACGACAAATAAATTTGCTGTATAACAATGGAATGTTTAATGTGGTTTATAAGCTTATTTATATCTGTTATTGCTTACCATGCTGAAAAAAAAAATATTAACGATTTTTGCAAAAAAAAGCATGTTTTATTTTATATGGTGAAAATGTATTGGTATCTTAGTGTCACCAATTAGTTGATGGATAAGAAATGAACGGATATAAAAACATACAATTTTGATTTTTATGAGTCTGAATTTTAAAGAGATTGTAATGAGGTTTACTAAATTGTCCATGTATATCAGGGACACTGATAACATCAATTTGCACCATTCCAATTTTCCATCAGATATCCATGGTTCCTGCAATTCCTCTAAAACTAAGTGTTTGAAGAATCGCTAAGGGCATCTTATGATATAGCAAATTTTTGCGATTAGTGATGTCATCAAAAACTTAGTATTAGTGGAATTACAGTAACCATAGATGACTAAAAATTAGAATGATGCAAATTGATGCTATCAATTTCCCTGATACACATAAAAAATTTAGAAAACCTCTTTAAAATCGCTTTTATAAAAGGCTCAATTCTGCATGGATTTTTTGTTGTGTTTCCAACAATTTCTTACTTGCAATACAAATATTATATACATATTTTCATTGGAACTAAAGGAAATATTGTATGAAAGTGATGATCTTGAACTTGCAATTCTGCTAGCTTTGGGAATATATACCCTTGAGATGTCAAGTTGATCAAAAGGAAAGTTAAGTTGACTTACTGTCACCACCTCGTGATCTAGTCTGACCAGTATGTTTATCATATTTTAAACTATTATAAAACTCTAGATTTAAATGTTTAGTATCATCACCATTTGTCTGCATCCTGAAAAAAAAAA
This sequence comes from Lottia gigantea, assembly GCF_000327385.1. Lineage (NCBI taxonomy): Eukaryota > Metazoa > Mollusca > Gastropoda > Lottiidae > Lottia > Lottia gigantea. The sequence continues at coordinate 1,597,599 of NW_008710601.1, forward strand.
TGACATTTCATTTCAAATATCTTGGTGCAAGTGGGCATCGATGCAAAGAAAATGCACAAGCACTCTGTTTTAGTCAGTTATATAGAGTTGTATCAAAGACTTGAGTTGACAAATGTCATGTGACACTGCAAAGAAAATGGAGCACGGCAACCCTTTTATAAGAGGTCTACTTTTACCATAATGTCAAATGGACTAACATGCATAGAAATCATTTTTGGGGGTTTAGACGACCAGAAAGGTAAAACTCATGGGGTAAAAATGTGTCTTGGGTCATATAAAAGATATTATTTGACCTCACAAGGGCAATAAGTCATTAAACATTTTTTGATTTTTGGGAATTTTAATACGGTCATCTCTGTTTGATTATACACAATTTTAACATGTAGTGAAATTGGTCAAAAATTGTGTCATTTCATTTTGGCGTATAAAATTACTGGCATATATTTACACTCCAGATCAATGGTTGCTTGGGTTGAAATTATTTGTCTTGTAGGATACCTACCTAGCTACTCTGTACGAGCTTGGCAGCTTCTTCAAACCAGCTGGTTCTTCTGGTGGTTGAGGTGCAAAGGATTGATTGTTGTCATCCACATCAGACCTACCAGGGCCTTCAGGTTTACCAACATCTTCTTTAGTAGAATTAGGTATACTATCCACAGACTTTTGTTTCTTACCAAGGCGCTGATTTTCTTTTGGCTTCTGAGACTGACTCATTGATTCTGAATTATGCCTGGGTTTCGGGGGTCGAACACTGCGACGACTCTCAGAGTCACTTGTAGAATTGTCAGTTTGTGGTTTTGAAACTTTTTGAGGAATATTATCAGAAGAGTTGACTCTTCGAGGAGGGACACGTTCACTGATGTCTGAATTGTTTCTGGGTTGTGATTGGTCATTTACACTGTTAAGTCTGGACAATGAGCTCGTCCTCGGTGGGATTTTCACAGATCGGCGTTCACTTGAAGCCGTTTGAGAATCCGAAATGGGTTTTATGTTGTGAGTTCTTTGGGCTGCATGAGCTTGAGCAACCATAGCTTGATGTTTGGCTCTACTTTGTTCCAGCAGAGCCTTACTCTGTTCCATCAAGCGCTGCTGTTTAAACATTTGTTGCTGAGCGAACTGTAATTGTCGAGAATTGTGGTAAGAGTTGTTGTAATTAGTGTTGCCAGTCAGCTGTTGGTAAGCATTAGCAATATCACGAGCTTGTCCAGAGTCCTCAATGAAGGTATTAAAGGTTGTGCTAGCATTTTGTGGATGATTTGCTCGTAAGACTGAAGATGGTTTGGACACTGCCTGAGGAGTTGTACGTTTAAAAGTGCTTGTCACTGGACGAGAGTAGCCATCTTCGGTATTATAGCGAACCTGAGCTGTCGAGGTGGGTAGGGAATGTTGACTGTCTAAATGTCTATTCTGTGACGCCATTGTTTTACTATAATCAGGAACTGCTGGTACCGGTACCAATCTTTCCTGTTTATGATTAAATCCTGTTGGTGGCCGAGATGCTAGTTTCTCTTGACTAAAAACACAGCTACTGTTGACAGCAGAGTACTGTCTAGCTTGCTGACGTAGAGCTAGTCTCTGTAGGGCATCGTGAATAGCCTGTTCATTATATGTATCTGAAAAAAAGCAGAAAGAATTCTTAGTTCACACTGGAGAAAACTAGATATTGACAATGAACACAGCAAAGAATTTCTCTACAGAGATGTGGAAACTTTAACAGTACTGAACAAAGCAAGAAAGACAGCAAAGAATTTGTTACTGAACAATTTGAAAACTCTTAACTATCCTTTGATTGTCCATTTTTAGTGGGTTACATTGGTTAAATCCACCCTCCAGGTAGGAAATTGTTTGGTGCCATGGAGGATAATTTTGTGTATATCCCTTTAAAGGGTTGCAAAGAGGTTTTCTTAACTTTTTATGTGTATCAGTCGTCTGTGTGATTCTTGAAGGACCACTACAACTAAGCTATGATTTCACTAAATATTGCAAAATAATGTCTTTTTTGGCCTTTGTCATGAAAAGCTTAGGTTTGGTAGAATTGTAGGACTACAGACGTCTGACTGAAAATTGGAAACATGAAATGTCGTAAGGGCCATCACAGTATTGCTGTCATAAAACGCTTAGTTTGGTTTAATAGCACGAACTACAGATGTTTGACTGAAAATTGGAATTGCTTCATGCTCAAAACCTCTTTACATCCCCTTTAACCCTTTTCGCCCAAGGTACTGAATGATATATAGAAATTATAAATGTATATCATACCTACGACAGGTTCAGCTGGGGTATAAGAAGTAGTTCTAGATATAACAGCTGATATAGGTCTATTAACTGGTGATTTACCTGTAAAATATTTCATGTCTATAAGAATTGCTCAATGGAAGAGTATAACTAATGGAAATAGTATGTTCAGTTAATTTCTAGATAAAATTCAAAAACTTAAATTTACTATGCTTAATTATTAAATAACAAAACACAAGACGATATTATGGAATATAACACACTTCTTTAATAAGGTTATGCACATAACGTTTCAACACAATATACATGTGTCGTCATCAGATGAAATGGCAAGAGAATAACGACGACACATGTATATTGTGTTGAAACGTTCTATGCCTAACCTTATTAAAGAAGTGTGTTATATTCCATAATATTGTCTTGTGTTTTGTTATATGTGCTCCTTTTCTATATGTCGTTCTAATCTTAATTATTAAATGTTAGCAAAATTTTTCTACAAAAATCATTAGCCTGATTGTGTAGTAGTGTTAATTATATAGTTCATTGCTAAACTGCGAATATGACTGTACTGAATTCATATTTGGTCTATTGTGATTCATAGATTTTCAGAACTTTATCTCCATTCACAAGTATATTATTTTTGCAGTAACTTTGATATTGATAAAGACTGAAATTGCTTTTAAGTGTTTTACATAATTTCAATTAGGGACACAAGGAACAATTACAATAAATAGCAAAAATTAGACCTCCTTATGCACTATTTACAGAATACAACAGAGCACAGGACTTTAAATTTATCTTCTGACCTACTAAATCTTGTCCAGTAGAGGACATTTAATCAGACAACACAATAGGTTATATCAACACTAAGTATACCTTTATACACTGTACCAGCTGATGCAGATCGTGGTCGTAATAACTTCTGGCTGTATATAGAGACAGCATCATTATAAGTAGTTTTAGCTGATATTGGACGAGTGCTATGATAAATACTGGCGGTTCCATGATGATTGACTGTAGATCTGAGATCATTGTTAGATGTACTACGCACTAAATTAAAAGTTAGCAAAATAATGTTAATCTATCTAAATCATTTAATAGAAACAAAATTTGTTTTGGTGTTTCTGTTTTAAAATATCCCAATTCAATATTCTACAGAGTTAGTGATGTTAAAACCCTTAAATGAACGAAACAACCTATTTAGAAAATTGTACCAAGGATCTACCATTTGACCTTTGACCTATTCAAGGTCAACAAACGATGTCAAAAATCCATTCTTAGGACATTGCCCAATAACCAATGGAAATGTGGGACTGAAATATTCCACTTAAAACAAAGTCACTAAGCATGAAGCAAATATCAAAATCAACAGCAACAACAGTATTTAAATTAACATCAACACAACTGAATAACAATTTGATGCAAAAGAAGAAAAACAGTAGAATTTTAACCAAATTAGCTGTCCTGATTTGCCATATTTGAAATGAAATGAATGGAGTTTTACGTCCTACTTTTCTGCAGCATGTGGGATAATGAAGAAGGGCAAAGCCATAAGCCATGCAGAGTGCAATGAAGGAAATTTCGTCAGGACAGTGGCATTAGCCCGCTCTTTTTCAATTTCCAACTGTCCAGGGATATTTAATGTACACAGGCTGTAGCACACTGGGCTTCAGTTTATTGTCCCATACGAATGACTAGACCCTGCTACCTTTTTCCATGTCAGCCCCTCTTTCCTGCATCACTGTCAGGGGGAAACTGGGTTGAAAAATCAGAAGGTATTATCTTGATTTATGCCTGGATTGAACCCTGGATCTTCAGGTTAGCGAACAAGCGTCTAACTCACTGAACCACCATGGCTTCCTTTCCATATTCGAAACATGAGATGAACACGTTAGCACATTAATGGAACATACCAAGTACATCAAAAGACTAAAAACAAACTTGAGAAGGGAACAAAATGGCAGCAACAAAAAATAACACAATTTAAATTGTTTGATACCTTTACCTGCTAATCGTAAAAATGCTGAAAAGTTAGTTAAATAGTGTTTCATATCTATCTTGTCTAAAATGTCTAAATATATCCAAAATGGCAGCCAACAAAGTGTGCAGAAAATCTGCTGCAACTGGGAAAAGTTTTGTTAGTGTTAACACTATGAGGTTTGAAAATTCATCAAAATTAGTGCCAACATAATTTTTTTCAGTTTTGTTATTAAACTATATCAACTACATAACTACAATTAAAACCTACATTTCAATGTCATTGAGAAATAGGCATTTTCACCTCATCAAAAGAATTACCTCCATTTTGGGAAAATGTACTCACTTTGAGGTATCTCTTCCCAGGATGCTATTGGGTTAACATCGTCACTTTCAGTACTGTCTTTTCTCTTACTCAATATTTCAGTTGGTCTAACTGTAGGTTTATTGCTTGCTGTTGTCTTGTTGTTGACGTTGTTACAAGTATGTGATGATGTTATTTGATGTTGTGTATCAGTAGATTTGCTGTTGCTACCCAGAAAGATGCTTGCTGACTTGTTAATTCTAGTGTAGGTGGTTAATACTTCTTCTAGTTCTCCCTCACTACAAAATATTCAGGAAGTTTAAAAAATTTTAAAGGGACAGCTGCACAATTTTGGGAGATTGATTTGAGTCTTGAAAATACATGTTAATAGTCTTTAGAAGTACTGGAAATGTACGAAAATCTCATAATTCCTTTAAAAATATCTTATATTAGGAATTTCGCTTTGTATTTCGTGGACACACATGAAATTAGAGGCTCAAATTTCGACAGTGAGCTGTGAACACTATTCCTGATTTGCTTAGCTAAAAAATTCCCCTTTCTGTGGCTAATGTATGATTGATCAAAAAATGGCGCATCTGTCCCTTTAAGGATAAGAAAAGTCTTTGTTGTTCATGTTGTAGAAGGTTAATTTCAGCTCAATCCAAATTCAAGCACAGAATCAAAGGCCTGCAATTGATGCCATTCTGAAACTGGGTCCGTCAAATGAATTAATGATTAACATATGCCGTATTACAGATACCAGGATGTTGAAATGTTTGGGCACAAGTGCAATATATATATATATTGTCAATAATAAGATATCCTTATTTACCCTTGCTGTTTTTACAAAATGATCAAATTTATTTTCATTTAAACAGTCAACACTTTCACTACGGCGTAAATGTGTTTTATCAATCTGATTTCTGCATTTTAACTGTTCTGTTTCCTGAAATTAGAATATTCATAAAAAATTTGAGAATTGTTCTCCTTCTGATTAAACATATTGACAATATTGGCACTGTAAACAATAATATGAAACCATCTCCAAAGAGCATGTTAACAATTGAACTCCATTTGAAAAGATAAATCTAAGCAAAATATACCTATTGGCATTTGATTGTGATTATTTTCTGTTGATTCTTTACTCAATGTGGATCTTACTACATTTATTTGAAAACTATGTTCACAAATTCAACCAATCAAATACTTTTTTCAAATTTTCCACCAGGAATTATGGTATTTAAGCATGGGCAAATATGAAGACGGTTGCATATTGCCAGAAGCAGAATGGAAAGCCATGGAAAAGAAATGAAACAAGACATATTTAAGTATGATTAAATACCTTATCATAAATATGAACAAAGTCTCCAAGTTGTTTGGCTAAAATCCTTCTTCTGTCAATCAATGGTAATTTACGACTAGGTACCACCACTTTAAATGATTGTTGTAGATTGACGGCTGCTCGCTTTAAAAATCTTAATACCAAATCCTGAGAATAAAGAGTGATAATTACTTTATTTCGGCAAAATCCCAAAACATCTCTCAAATGAATCGTATGTCAATTTATATTTGGGATAGCCTCTTCTTCTTGTGATAAGATTAACAATAAGACTAATTGGCCAATACATATGCTTCGCTATGTATATAGTCAAGGGCAACAATCCAGAATTCTTCTGAAATTTAATTTCATCCTCAATTGAAATCTTAGTAATATACACATCTATCATTAAACCAGGTGAAAACTATAGCTTCTATTGTTCTGGCAAGCTGATTTTAACACATATCTACTAAGTCAAGGACAATAACTCTTAAACGAATTGTCAAAAAAGAACCAAATTCAAACTCATGTCATACACGATCTACATTCACTTGTTCCTTACCATTTGTTCATTTAGAGCGTCTACAGCTTCTGTTGATAATACTACATTCTCTGCTAGTAATCTTGATTCCACTCTTACTAAATACATAGCAAAAGCTGACCTAGCCTGCACCTTACTAAAATAACAATTCAATTTTTAACATCCAAGAGTTTCAAAACAATCAAAGGAGAAAACCCTAAACACTCATCATAACTGTACAGACAATGGAAGTTCAAAAGCTGACAACTGTATATTTTCTAAAACAATTTTATATTTCTCCCTATGAACACATTTCTACAGGTTTTTGTTTACACAGTTAAGTAATGTTTGTTTTTTTAAAACTGTCAGTAGAGCAATCTTTAATAGATTGATACATAAAATTCATTTTCTATTAACTTTGTCAACAATAGCCTCATTTTAAAGGATTTTTTTCAGACAAAGTTACTGTATTTTAAAATACAGACTGCTTATTATCCTGCATGACAGCTTTGAGAGAAATTTTTTGAAGTTATGATAAAAAAAACCAAAGGTTACCTCAGTGTTCCTCCCTTATTGAGTAAAGCCACCACGTTATATTTAGGTAATTCAGGAGGTGGTGTAGGTGGTGGTGTAGGATCTTTAACTGGCTCTTCAACTGGTGGAGGTAAAGAAGGTTTCTCTTCAAACCTGGCGACTGATGTAGTAGGCTTAGGAACATTGGTGTAAGTGACTTTCTTCATCACTTCAGACTTGATTACCGTTATTGGTACGTCTTTCTTTAAGGGTTTTTGATTCACTTCTGGTCGAAGGTCTATCACAGGACTAGGTTTTTGTACTTCTGCTGCCTTTTTAGGCTCCTCCCACTTCGGAACATTGGCTTCTTTTCTTATTTCTTTCTCTATCACGTCTGTTTGAGGTAATTCATCATCTGATTGACCTTCACCTTCATCTAAAAGATCTTCTGCTATTCCCTGAGCTAGTTTGCTTCTACGATTTGATTCTGAAAATGAAACAGAATTTGGTCATAAAGATCATTTTCAAAACTGTGGCAGAAATATATCTTTCCAATGGAGGGGAGATGCCTGAATCAATAGAAAATTTCAATGAAAGATTCAAAGAATGTGCACTGATTTCAGCTTTCATTTCTTCCACCTTATTGCGAAATTAACTCATCAAGGCAATATAACCTTTTTGGGGTAAAATCGCAAAACAATTATTGTTTTGAATACCTACCTCTATTAGATTTATTGCCTTTTTTCTTTCCTTTCCTACGTTTCTTATTACCTAATTTTCTTTCATATTGTCTGGTCCTTAGTAGAGCTTGAGCATATGCTTCAACAGATCTCTGTAAAGAAAAAGTAGAACAAGACTGTAATTAAAGGGATCAATCTGCAACAATACCTTCATATTCATCTACATATTTAAAGAGACAGATGCATCATTTTTTGGACTAATCTTACTTTAGTCTCAGAAACTGGAATTTTTTAACTGAGCTAATCAGTAATAGTGTTCACAGCTCACTGTTGAAAATTGAGTCCTCAAATCCACGTGTGTCCAAAATTATCTGCGTTTGAATGTTAAAATGACGACTCATCTTTATAAGATACTCTGTGATATATAGAAAAGACATATATAGAAATGGTGAGTAAAATTCCTAGTTTGAAATATTTTTAAAGGAATTATGTGAATTCTGTACATTTCTAGTACTACTGAAGACTATTTACATATATTCAACCCCCTAATATGGCACATGTCCCTTAAATACATGTCATGCCAGAAATAGACTTGAACATCTTACTTTTCTGGACATGGACAGCTTGTTATGAGAAAAGTTTGTTAAGACAGAAACATTTTTTAGGAATTTCCAACTGAAAAATATTCTTTTACAGTCTGTAGCAGACATTTTCCTATACTTATGACTCTTTCCGTGTCAACTCTTTTGACTGCATCTCTGCCACACTTCTCTGTACTCGACACAATGGAGATCCTGAGTATAATGAAAATATTGAACTATAATTACCTCAGGATCTAGTTTAGTATTTCCACCAGTTAATTGTAAGTATGTATTCCTGCAATAAAGACATTTGTCCAGATATAATTTCAATCTAACATTGTAATATCAAAATTCACAATTCTAGAAGACTGAATCTCAGAAACTTGTCCAAGATATTATCAGACCCAAACTTAGCACAGTCATTTTTCATTAACAATTCTGAAATCAGAAAATTAAGTTTTAAGTGGTCTTACCTTGCTCTCTGTCCAGTAGAAGTCTGACTCGCTGTACCTCGAGGTAAGTTTAAACCTTTATGTCTACAAATGAAATGAAATGAAAGGAGTTTTACGTCCTACTGTTCTGCACCATGTGAGTTAATGAAGACAGGCAATGCTGATTTTGTCAGGACAGTGTCATTAGCCTGCTCTATTTCAGATTCCAACTGTCGAGAGATCTTTAACATGCACAGCCTGTAGCACACAGGGCCTCGGTTTATTGTCCAGAAATAACCTTTTTCAAACCTCAGGAGTGATGGAAGTCTTAAGGTCTGTCTGCCTTTCATTGCCACTATTTTTGTGCTCCTAAATTCCTGATTTTAACCCTGTATGTTATTTCTGTAGAAAATTACATGACTGTATCCCTTCAATTCAGAACTAGACCATTAAATCTCAAGTCATTTTTCTAGTTCTGAGAATATACAAATTTTACATTCTACTTTTCCGTTCCAGTTTGGCATTGACATAATTTTGACAGGTAAGCAACTACACTTTATTTATTTTCAACTGTTTAGGGTTTCTCTATCTATATATCTAACCTTGTTAGCATGCTAGCTATAATCTGAGTACTAAGCAACCCAAACTCCCCTCCCTGTCTAGAACAATATATAGCTGGTAAAGTTTTACATATAAAATTTTGAATAACAGTAAGAAATAAGTATTACCTATCTGGATAAAGTCGTTGATGTAACATTAAATTATGTGTGGTATTAAACTGTAGAAACTGACTAGAAAATAACAAAAATATTCAATATAGCTTTTAGTTGACTAACATGGTAGGGGACAATGTAAAAAACTTTGCTCAAGTTAAAATCTACTTTTCTCTGTCGTTTCAAAGAAGAAATAAGCCAACAACCAACAAAGCATAATTGGCTATGGTGAATTTACAGATTTTCATAGGTATTTTAGAGAGTTCACATGCACATCATTTGATGTCACAGTATCTCAGGCAAATGAATGAATATGGGAAGATTTCAATATTTCCAATGGTCATATCTTCCAAACTCTTTTTAATCAAGCTTCTGAAAGAAGACTTGGCATATAGTGTAAATCTAGACAATTCCGCAGTTTTGTGAGCCATTTTCAAATTCATATATCTTAGTTTTTACTACAAAAATGATTTTCCTTGACCTTGACAAATTTTTGGTGAAAATGATAAGAAAATAGTTTAGAAGAAACATACGAATGAGTATCCCAGGTGTCTGCTGATGGAAATATTCGAACCCAACCATTACGTCTGGCATCTTCTTCTTTTACACGTCTGAATATCTTAATTTCTTCACTATTTAACCCTGCTGTTGTAGGATTCTTACTTTCACTTTTCTTCTGGTTAGCAATTTGTGAATATGAACTTGCTGAAGTTGGTCTCTTTTGCTGTAATGTAAACATACTTAATCAAATTTGACCTTCACCTTGTACAGTTCTGCATCCAATTGCTGATGTACAGAGAATTTTGCAAGTCTGGAGCAAATATTCCATATGTAGTTGTATGAACTTGAACATGCACAAGGTAATGCAAACACCCCTGGTTAGATACTTGCTTTGGTTGCTATGACAACATGACATTAGGAAACAAAGTATCTCACTTGACTCCTTTCACTGTCCAATCTGAATTATTCTAAAGGGATTGTAAAGAGGATTTCTTAATCTTTTATGTTTATCAGGGACAATTTGCACCATTCCAATTTTCAATGAGACGTCTGTTTTATGACGTCACACCTGCAAAATTTGCTTGCACCACATAATATCTTTATATGGATTACGTCATAAAACAATTAGTTTTAGTGGAATTGCAGGAACCACAGACTTCTGATTGAAAATTGGAATGGTTCAAATTGATGCTTTCATTGTCCCTGATACACATACAAAATTTAGTAAACCTCTTTACAATCCCAATCCCAATCCCAATCACAAAGGTGTTATTTTTCTACATGAAGAGAAGATATAATGAAATAAATACTATCTACAACCAGCAAGATATAAACAATAAAACTTACTGAGGTAGCAGATGATGGTCTTACTCTAGCTGACTGAAATATTAATAGCACACAAATCTACTCTAAATATCTACTAATTCAAATTAACTACTAATAAATAATTTGTTAGACTAAACCCAAAATATGGTGCAAAGCTGATGCTTGGCCATTCAACACTAACTGTAGCTCTAGGGTTAGGGGATGAAAGCTGACACAACGGGCTAACTCCCAGAACCACTATCAGCTGGGCTACTCTAATGCCACAAAAAAGAAAGTGTTCCAATCCAGTCATTAGAGGTAAGTATTCAATTTACACAGTTGTTAAATCCTTCAATTTGATATTTATATTGCCAGGCACTGAATATCATGGGTGACCGCTTGAAACCTCGTATAACAATATATATGAGGCAGAATTACTTTTCGAGAAAAATGCATGAAACTCTTTGTACTCGTATTTTGTTAAAATCTTTTTTATCATTTTTTTTACCGCTATACATGGTCTTCATTCTTTGAAAATCTAAACCTTGTATAACAATTTGAGTTCTCCGGCCTATTCATCCAATAACTCGTATTATAATACAATATACAAGGTTTTTCATTTTCATCTGCAGAAAAAGGAACATTTAACCTTGTATAATGATATATTTTACGAGGTTTTAAATCTGACTGTATATATACATGTTATTTAATTATTGATTTTTGGGTTATTTACAATCAAGCTGAGAATAAGAGGTTTTGATCACAAGATCCACGCTTTTATGAGCTTTGCGTATGGTACCAAAAAATTCAAAATACCAAATATGGCATATACAAGGTTTCTAGAGGTGACCCAGGTTTTGTGAGTCTGCGAGTGAAATAGAATAAACTAAGACCAAATTTGAGTACAAAAAATAGATGAAATAATAAAAAAAAAACATCTGTGCACATCTAAACTCTAATACTTAAAGCTATAGTCAGTAAACAATTACTATGCATATTTGAACATGACTGGATGTGCAGTTATTTATATCTTGTTGCCTGGTAACTGTCCGATGATAATAATAACTAACGAAGATATAGATGAATAACAACTGACCTTTGACCTAGCTAATTTGGAAGCTATTTCTAGATTACGACGACTCTGTTGTATAGTTTTCACCATTGGATCATGACACACCAAACCTGCAAGAGCAAATTTGTATCAATTTTGTGATGGTTCGCTTCTATCATCACATTTTTAACTTGAACAGTTGCAAAGAACAATTTATAGAATGAAGCCGAGAATTAAGGAATGCCTTAGCGCTCAAACTTGTAGAAATGTAGTGGCTCTGAATGCTTAGAATTAATCCCATTGAGTTCTGATGGTGCAATCTTTTCTCATTTTTCGGTGCGTGAAGCTAAACATGAAATCAGTTAATCAGGAACAACTGGTAAAAAAATTTAATGGATACTAAGTGTTATTATTTGTAAAAAAAAATTATTTTGACTAACCAGTTAAACTAAAGAGATCACATAACATATTGGATTTAATCTTCAAATCCATTGGACTATCACTGAAATAATAATATTTAAATGGCTAGTGATAAAACTCTGTTGATCTTTGAGCACCTTATCAGACTACAATTAATACTGCACATGATTTGACAAATTCCTTAATGCTCAATAGACATATTCCATATTCCATTATATTTTGGAAATTTTATCTAGTGGAGTATCTGGATTACTCACGAGTGCAACATTGATTTCCTTTTTTTTTTTACATGACTTGCAACAAAATTTGTTGATAGTAATGTTAAAAATGAAAGAGCCAGTATATCGTGGGTGACTGCTGATCTTGTGATCAAAACCTCTTATTCTTAGCTTGATTGTAAATAACAGGTTCAATGTTCCTTTTTCTGCGGATGAAAACGAAAAACCTCGTATACTGTACTATTATATGAGTTATTGGTTGAATAGGTCAGAGTATTTAAATTGTTATACGCATACAAATAGTTTTTTGCGTTTTTCTCAAAAAGTAATTTCGCATCATATATATCGTTATACGAAGTTTTAAGTGGTCACTTACAATATTTATGTTTAAAATAAAATAACAACCTACCAGGCTAAAGAGGGAGAAAGATTAACTTCAACAATCCATGGTTTTAAATTTTCATCTATCAGCACATCAAACCCATATAATTCTATAAATATAATACCAATGGCAATTATGAAATTTGTTAACCCTTTCAACGCTAGCGGTCGGTTTACCAGCCATATACTTAGGCAAAATATACCCAAGCCGCCGGTATTACTGCCGTTACTAAGTGACGTCATACAACGTTAACATCATACACTTTTACTTTTATTACTTGGAGTTCAGGGTATATGACGTTATATTTCATTTACACTAAGGGTTCAAAGGGTTAAGATTTCAAAGACAGCGTCATTAAAATAAAGATAGTCGTCAAGGATATTTTCTACTAGCTAGTCCATTTACAGCTGCATTGATCGACACATTGAGTATATGGTCACCAGAAATTCACACACTGACAATGATTATAACCCAAGAACACTATTGTTTACTCTAAACAAACATGCAAATGAAATAGATATCACCACGGTGTAACCATTTCTAAATATATAATGAAATGATTTTTCAACTTAACTTTATGAATAGGACAGAATTTAACTGTATTGTAAAATGACAGAATCAAACTTACCAAAACAGTTACCCCTATGTGGCATGAACATTTTACAAGCAGTAGCTACAGGTAATTCTACTGATATTATAGTTTTTATTATTACATCTTCTATTCTCATCATTAAAGCTGAAAAAATATTCCACATTTTAAAAGATATAAGTCCTGTATGTCCATATATAGATAATTAATTCAGAAGATATGTAAATATACCCCAACAAATTTGCATAATTATTAACAATATCTATATTTTAACTTTTATCCTATTTTATTCTTTTCATGGAAAGACATTGGGATACTTTAACAGTAATACTTAATTTTTTTTAGTTTGAATGGCAGTTTCATCACCCAGGAACAAGAGCAGAAATTTCTCAAATTTGAACCTAATTTTCAACTTATGATTTTATACATATCAAGTTTAACAGTTAGAAACTTAGAAATTATGGAGATGGGCCTACAATCTCTACAATGTGTAGACAATCTCCATTAAGAGAGTTGTAAATGATATATATTCCAACTTGACAATATATTATTTACCTGCAGTATCTTTGCCTTCAGTCCGTAAATATCTTAATAAAGCTCCTAGAGACCATTTATTACCGTAGTCTTCAACATCAGGGTCATCATTCCTACAAAATATTCAAATACAATTCAGAACTCTTATTCTTTCGGACCAATTGTAGATAATCACTCTGGATTTACATAAGAAATATTAATGCCACATAAAGGGATTGTAAAAGGCTTTTCTTAACGTTTTATCTATATTCGGGAAACTGCATCAATTTGCACCATTCCAATTTTCAATCAGACGTGTGTGGTTCTTCTTGCAATTCCACTAAAACCAAACTTTTTATGACATCACTAACACAAAAGCTGCTATTGATATATAAGGTCCTTTGTGATATTGAAATCATAAATTCCTTACTTTTAGTGCATTGAAAGAACCACAGACGTCTGATAGAAAATTGGAATGGTGTAAATTGATGCTCTTTTGCAACATAGACAAACTTGAAGTGGATTAAAGCTTACCTGACATAGTCGTCACTTTTTTTATTAACGCTATAGTTAGTCAGATGCATACATTGATTTCTAATATGTTTGGTGATCTTCTCATATCTTACTGTAGCAAACCTGGTTAACCCTTCTTCAAATAAATATATTACTAATGGATCATAGGATGTCACTGCTATATACAATCTTACATCAAATTTAAAACCTAGAAAGATATTTAAAAACCTAGAATTAGATCTAAAAACCTAGAATTAGATCTAAAAACCTAGAATTAGATTTAAAAACCTAGAATTAGATCTAAAAACGTAGAATTAGATCTAAAAACCTAGAATTATATTTAAAAACCTAGAATTCGATCTAAAAACGTAGAATTAGATCTAAAAACCTAGAATTAGATCTAAAAACCTAGAATTAGATTTAAAAACCTAGAATTAGATCTAAAAACCTAGAATTAGATTTAAAAACCTAGAAATAGATCTAAAAACCTAGAATTAGATCTAGAAACCTAGAATTAGATTTAAAAACCTAGAATTAGATCTAAAAACCTAGAATTAGATCTAAAAACCTAGAATTAGATCTAAAAACCTAGAATTAGGTTTTAAAAACCTAGAATTAATTAGATTTAAAAACCTAGAATTAGATTTAAAAACCTAGAATTAGATCTAAACACCTAGAATTAGATCTAAAAACCTAGAATTAGATCTAAAAACCTAGAATTAGATCTAAAAACCTAGAATTAGATTTAAAAACCTAGAAACAGATTTACAAACCTACAAAAATCACACAAAATTTCATGTTTCAAACTTTTATTCTGTTTTTTTATTAGCTTTTATTTTTAATAAAACCACTTCAGATAGGGTCTAAATACAGCCTTCTTGAACATTTGTTTGATAACACCACCAGCTAATAAAATTCCTGCACTCTATAACACTGGGATATTATGATGCGAACAGACAGTGTATTCCGAGACGCATTAGACACTGAAAGTATTTTTTGTTCACTTCAAAAAATCCCAGCGTTCGAGAGGGCAGAAAATTGATTGGCTGATGGAATCATCAAACTGTGAATGTTCAAGAAGGCCGTCTTTAGACGTGGCTATATTAAAAATAATTTAAGCTAATAAAAAAGTTTGGTCTCATTTTAATTAGACTGAATCTGGTTGAAATTATGATACTCTTCTTATTTTTGACAGCTTCAAGGGAACTTTATTATTCAATAATTATAACAACAATTAGGTGAGAACAAGATGCTAGATTTGAATTCTGAAAAGCTGTACGCATAGCTGAAATAAAGCTGGTAAAGCAAATATTGAGATGATCCTATCTCTATAATAATAAAATCTTACCATCTATTAACAAAGGACTAGCTATATATTTACATACTATTACATTTTCATCTAATGGCACTTGATCAGGCTGAAAAGACAAATGAAATGAGATGGATGTTTTACTTTTCTGTTTCAAATGTGATTGATGAAGATAGCACAATGCAGCGTTCAATGAGAGATATTTTTTTTTTTACAATGGCAGCATAACTCTATTATGATTTCCCAAAAAATTGGGGGATCTTTTGACTAATAGCCTATAGCGTAGGGATTTCAGTTTATTGTCTCATCAGACGGACTAGATATATTCTCCAGTCCTTCTAACCTGCTTCACTGACATGGAAAGAAATGAAAGAAAAGTAAGAGAGAAACAACTATATTTTAGAGCTGGTCCTTGGCCAAACCTCTTGGCATTGATCTTTGCCGGATTATCTCAACCCATTTACAACTGGGTCAACTGGAATTATGAGTGAAGATGACTTATTCAAGGTCATCAGACTTTCACATGCCGATCTTGATCGGAACCCATAGCCTCCATTCGCTCGACGTAACCTAGCAAATGACGTCATGTTAAGAAACAACGCTCTAACCAACTGTGCTATAGAACCTCACAAAATGGGTTGTGATTGGACCAAATGGATTGAAAAATCCACTAATCAGCAAAGCATGTTAGCACCTCAACTATGAGTTTATTTTGCTGATGCCATAGATTCAAGAGACTAAGAGACTTACATGATTAACAAGAAAGACTCCTCTACCTCTGGATGAGGCTACAGGTTTGACTATATATGGTCCTTTATCTTTTAAATACATAGCTGAAATTATAAAACAAGAAGGTCATTGGTCAAAAAAATAGATTTCAAAATCATTGTTAGTGACTGACCAATCAGATGATTGAATGAAATGTACCGGTAATGGGGTATTTATATCCTACTGGTTCTTTCTGCTCCAGTTTGAACAAACAAAATACGGCAATGTCCTGAAGTGTGTAATAAATAAAAATGCCAGGAGAGCAGCATTAGTACAATAAAAACTCTTTTTTCAAATTTCCATCTGTCAATGTACAGCCTGTAGCAAACCAAGCCTTGGTCTTCCCTAAAACTACAAGACTGTTTTCCACAACAGCCTTTTGACCTGCATCATAAACAGTGAAAAACCCAGGCTAAAAAGTAAGTCAAAAGTTATCTCAAAGACCTATGCCAGGGTCTAATTATTAGATGCAATTAGTGGAACTTAGGAAGACAATACTTACAACAAAAATCTTGATATTCACCAGGCAAAACAAAACTTTGTGGTATAAAATCAAAATGTTTGAAACCCTGAATAAAAAAAATAGCAATGAATGACGTAAAAAAAACTATGTAAAAAAAATCAATATATTAAATGTACACAATATATAAATACTTAACATCTGAAAATTCACTGGTTCTTTCATCTTCAATTTGAAATCATTTATTCTCAGAAATCAAATGGGTAAATTTCTTAGGCAAAGAATAGCAAAAAAGCAAAGTTGAAGAGTTCCTGAGTACTTCTACATACATGTACTGTAAGTTATAGGTATTTTAGCTATTACGAAAAAAAAATTAAAGAAAGTAAGATTGCTTATATAACTGCTGCTATTAATATCACCTTAACTACAGTAAGCTTAGTCCTAAATATTACCTTGACTTGCTGCATTCTTTGTATATTTTTAAACAATCTATCCTTTCTCGTCAATTCATAAGACCTATATCAAAAAAAAAAAGCATATAACATACTCACAATAAACTATAATAGCCGATCAAAGCAAGAATATAAGACACAAAAATTTCATTATTAATGTATTATTGATCGGTGGTCTGACAATCGATAATTGATCTCAATTTGCTAATCGATAACCAGCCCCAGTTGCACATGAATGAAAACAAGTGGACAAAACATTGTTTGCAACATCTGATGCCACACTTCGACAGATTTGTCAAGTCAGTATCTCTTTCAGAGAGTCAACGAAAATTTAAGCATAAAGGAATGCAATTATCATCGTCAGCTCAGCATCTCTCTCTGAGAGTCCTAATAATTAATCAAGGTTTTGGGATATATTTACTATAAATACCAATAGGCTAGTTACTCTTATTAGTAGACAAGATTGTCCCAAAATTTCTTTTCCAATACTTAGCACAAGGCTTTGAATATGGAGCCCAAACTTACTGAAGCTAAGATTCACTAGTTCACCAGTAACAAACTTACCTCGGAAAATGGTTAATCTTCTGGAATTCTGACATACTGCGTAATGTAAATGGTTTGAGATGGCCATTAGACCATACTAAGTTATAATCTGAACTATTGGGATGAATCTGAAAATATTAAGTCTGTTTTGAAAATTGTGTCCCTTTGGAAATGGCCTGAATATTTGCAAGGCATTAAAATTATTCAAATGAAAGTAATTTTTCTTTCTTGCTTTCAATTTGTGAATGTTTTATTTCTATCAGCTAATTGAATAGATGGCTGAGTTAAACTTTCAGTTGAAAATAGCCTTCAAAACATAGGAGAAGTCTCACCTCATGGAAGCCATGTGACTGTAAAATATTTCGAATAATTTTACACTCAGAATTGGTAAACTTATAAGCCATGTGATAACGTTCTGATAAAAAAAAGAAATGTAAGAAGAATTATTTGTCATTATGTTCCCCCCATTAAACGTGAGAATTTGTAGCCAGGCACTTGCTTGTCCTTCTATGAGCTCTCTGCTTTTAAAGGAATACTACGTCTTAGAATGAACATAAAATTTAAGAATTTTAAACTTGGCCTATAAGACCATATATTCATCAGTAGATATACCTGGTGTCATAAATAACATAACAAGATCCTTATATAATCTGATAAATCCAAAAAACTTAGTAATTATCCATATTAAGATTTAAGTGTATTATCACTTTAAATGTTGTTCAAATCTTGCATATCTAGTTGTAGAAAAACATCTGTACTGATAAAGGTCGCGTTAATTGCGAATTCCTGTGTATAAGAAATATTCCAAAGATATAGGGATTGTAAAGAGGTCTTCTAAAAAATCTATGTGTATCAGGGACATTGATAGCGTCAATATGCATCATTCAAATTTTCAATCAGACGTCTTTGGTTCATGCAATTCCACTAAAACTAAGTGTTTGATGACATTACTAATCGTAAAATATGCTCAAGGACTTTGTGATTAGTGACGTCATAAAACACTTAATTTTAGAGAAATTGCAGGAACCACAGACGTCTGATAGAAAACTCGAATGAGGCAAATTGTGTTTGATGACATCATTAGTCGTAAAATATGCTTTATCACGTATAAGGACTTCTCGATTAGTGACGTCTTAAAACGCTTGGTTTTAGTGGAATTGCAGGAACCACAGACGTCTGATAGAAAATTGGAATGAGGCAAATTGATTCTATCAGTGATACACATAAAAAAATTTACAAAACCTCTTTACAATCCCTTTAAATTCTATCAAATAACAAGTATACCTCCTACAGTCTTCATATTCATATACTTCTTATTTAAAATAGTTTCAGACTTAAATATCATCACAGGATTCTTCTTGCCGTACCCTGTCCACACAATATTCAAATTATCTGATGAACTGAAATAATAAATAATGTTTCAAAATATAAATTTGAAAGAAACAAAAACTGAAATAAGCTGTACTGAAGATGATAGACAATGATGAGTCTGAAGATTTATGTGGTTCAATGTCCAGTCTCTTTGTGTGGTTCAATGCAAAAAACCTTAGGATATGGTACATTTTACTCATCAAGAACTTCTTTGTCACCATTTTATAACTTTGTGTAATTTGCATAATTAGATCTTTTAAGAAATTTAGAAATTGATAATTTGATAATATTCGACTTTGTTAAGAAACCCTTTGATTCAAGTCCCCAAAGAATATTACTCTTGAACTTTATGGAAGTCTTAACTTATGTAGTGCTCTTCCTACCTATTTTCTTCTTCTTCATCAGTTTCATAATCAGAATCATGTTCTGATCTTTCATCATCACTTCTCTCAGAAGGTGTCATAGACCCACCATCAGAATCTGTTACTCTGGCAGCCATTTTTTTTTTTTTTTTTTTTTTATTCAGTTCTGAAATTAAAAGAAACAGAAGTGTAAAGGGGTAATCCGTTTTTGTGTAAAAAAGTTTTCATAATCAAAACTGTTGTAAATTATACCTGAAAATATTTTTCAAGTATGTTAATTACATTGATGTATAATCTTGATCAAACTGAATCCATACTTGAGGAGGGTTTGGGTGTATTTTTCACCCAAAGTTAATTTTGAATATTGGGGTTGATGTCCTTACATCTGAGGCCAACATACTTGTTGATGGCACATGACGTTCACCTCTTGAGGATTGTGTCCAATAAATTTTGTTAGAATTAAGGTTCATAATGTGTGTTTTTGAAGCCATTCCAAACAGCATTTGTAAAATGGCAAGATTATAAGTTTATTCAATTGAAGGAATAAGCTTATGTTGTACTTTCACAAATCTCGGTTTCTTGGTTAGTTATTATTTCTACGAATAATCAAGAGGGCGAGTCTTTTATTACGTACGTTACATTTGGAGCATTTTTTTGTGTTTTATTTCTATGTAGTTATAACAATTTATAGTGTATATCAACTGAAAGTCCACTAAACTTTACTTTGGAACATATGACAGATATTGAAATTAGTTAAAACTTTTTGATATGTAATGTTCACAAAATATTGACCCTTTATTAAGAATTACGTACGTACGTACGTACGTTACTCACAAAAAATCAAAATTCTGATTGAATTGTCTTTAAAAATTGTAATATTTCTGTGATTTGAAGGAATGTGTTCGCATTTTGTTGCAAGATTTGAAGGCCTTTGTAATTGTATAGCCATGTAAATGTAGTAAGAATGGTGTTATGTACGTTACAGTAAAACGTTACTTGTATGAATTCAGAGGAAATTGATTGAATTTTAAAACAATTTATTAAAATACATTCAATTTGTAATTCTTTTTATAATTTAAATAACAGTTACTTTAAATAAAAAATTCATTGGGCGAAAAAAAAAAAAACAGAATTAAACTAATAATGGGTTTGTACCGTTTGGGTAAGTTTGTAACATTATTTAGATCAATCGTATAAGATTTACTTAATTAAATATAACCCCATAAAACACAACCTTGGACAATAGGTTCTAGACTATTAATTCATTAACAACCTTTCACAAAACTGAAATTGATCTCTGGAATCCACAACTGTTGGTGGTTCAATAATTTTTACAATATTTTGCATTTTATAGTATAGTATAGTATAGTATATCTTATCTAGATTAGTTGACCATTTCCAATTGCCCCATTTCTGTGCATGACGGATATAACTCTAGAAACATAAAACTGTTACCGGTATTTAGTGTGATCAAATGTTGAAATCAAAATTGAAATAAACAACATGGTCCCTTTAAATTAATAAAATTAAATGTGAGTTATCATTATAATATTCTACAACAATATATTGCAAATTAATACATGGTTCATACATTGTAGTAATGGGTAGTTATCAATGATATTGACCACAAATGGCTGAAAAACATGATTGTAGATTTTTTTTCTTAAAGCCTGCCTCAGACGAGAGGAACTAGATGAGCTGCCTGCCTCAAGAGGTTAGGAGCTGAGCTGTTTCCTATTGTGCGCTGCATTTTCATTGAGATTTCTGCCTCGAGAGGCTGTGAGGAAAAGATCTATCCTGTTTGATATTTTCTGCCTCAAGAGGCCAGAAATTCATCGTTTGTGGGCCTCTAAGCTGCCAGCTGAGCTAGAAAAAGTAGCTAACCAATAGAAATGTGTTGACGGATCACGTGGTATCATTATGGTAACCGTGATTGATGCCATTTTAGAAGATCAACTTGCTGAACATGGCAAGACTATCCGACTAAACAAAAAAATGGGGCAGATTTTATCACTTGTGTGACATGGATGCGTTCTTCGGTTGTTTTCGTTGGCGTACTGAATTTGTCTAAGATTTTCTAATGAGACAATAGCTCGGGCAAGATCTCTCGTCTGCGGTGAAATAAGCAATAAGACTGTTGCTCAGCTGACAGCCTTGAAAGGCAGGCAGCTCAGCTAGTTTCTCTCGTCTGTGGCAGGCTTCAGGAGATAAGATTTAGTCATTTATGAACAATTGGCTGAACAGAATACTAATTATGCATGCTATCAAGAGCACAAAGCATTGATGCACCCTTATATCACAAAATCTTAATATAAATTATGAAAATATAATTGATAAGATTAAGAAAGTATTGTTCTTGTCTTGATTTGTCCTTGAGTTGACTTGACTTGGAAAGGAAGCAAGCAGGTTTATTCCAAATAAGCACACCCCAATAGGGATAATTGAGAAATGTAACGTATGTAACATTACTTACATTACATTTTTAGATATTGAAGCAAACATATTTGGTGTGTTGTTTATCTACAACTAGCATATAATATGAATAGTTTTTGAATAAAGATTAATATGTCATTGTGTATGATAAAATATGTATATATTTTGTTATGTACGTTACCAAAATCTCTCGGAATTGTTTCAGTCTGTAAAACTTTGAATTTATTTTAAAAGTGTGTAAATGTTGTTATTTTTTTTATAATAATGTCTATTTCCTTCTAAATTATTGAAAAGAAGAGTTTTACTGTATGAAAATATATGGAAAAAAACATATCAAAAGAAGGCATATTTTTGTTAAATAAATGATGGAAAAGTATATGAGTCATTGGCATAATGAAAAAATAAAAGAGACCTGAATTGTCAAAATTTTTGAATTTTTTTTTCAAATATTAACATATTTCTGCTATAAAGAAATAGTGCAAGAAATGTTAAAAATGGGTCAAACTGCTATGGATTCCACTATGATTCAAAGAAAAATAGTATTGATAGGCTATAATTTAATATTTGTTAATTGACAATTTGCTATTCAGAGAGCTTTTTGGTCAGAGTTTAGATTTTGAGCAACAAATTAAATTGGGGTAATAAAAGAAATTTAGGGAAGAAACAGGAACCTGTCTATAGCAGAGATACAGCATAGGGCATTGTGACTGAGAATGTAAATGTGACCTAAAATACAAAATATATCTCCAGGATGTAAACTTACACAAGTATATCAATTATTCTACATTCCTTCACTGATTTTACTTTGAACGTGAATTTAATAGGAGACAACACAAACGTCAAATTTGCAAAAGGCAGTAGTAATCTATACGGTTCCAAAATTACTCTTCAGACTAAAGAGTCACTATCTTTTCGGGAAATATCAAATGTTGTCATGGACGCCATTCGAGTTTATTTACACCGGAAGTTGATTTAATCATTTTAAAAAAACATTCGAAAACAATATCGATTTTTAACATATTTTGAAAATGAATAACATCAACAAATATGACACATTATCTTGTAAAATCTTGTCACAAGTAAAAAATAGATAGATCTATCATAATCTAGAGAATTTTGAAGTCGAAATGTGTTGGAGGCGGAAAACCGAAAAACGTGTCGATTTTGAAAATACATTCCTATCTTTGTCAAGCAAATTCTTCAATGATTTACACCGGAATCAAGTGAAAATGGGTCCCCTGTATACTCAAAGGTTAAAACTAAACTTGCTTTAATATGTCTTATTCATAATTTTCTCAAATACATTCATAAAATCGAGAAAAACATACTCACCATTTCTTCTTGAAAACAGCTTGCGAGTCTTGACACGCGCACCTTGACACGACGCGGTGTTGCCAGATTGATCTAGAACAAAAATAACACGACTCGAACGCACTCGTGGAACGAGATCTCTGTATTATTAAAGGAACGATTTCGCCATCCGTTTGACCAATCTTACCTTCGTCATAGAAATGGGAATATTTTCGCTTAGCTGAGATGATCGGTATTAGTATTAACAACTCGCCGTCGAAATTTGAGTCTTCAAATTCATGTGTCCAGAATTTTCACTGTGTTCTTAGAATAAAAAATATAAACATGAGCACATATTATGTCATGCTATTATGCTTTTACAGAGGGCAATTTTCAGGCAAAATTTGGGAATTTTTGTGGGTTGAAATCTGAAGGAGAAAAATGTGTGTCTCTTTTGTATGTAAACTTACCTATGATAACATTCTATCACTTTAAGACTAACAGTACTATTTTAAGGCTGATAAATAATGTCCTTTCTATAGATGATAGTCTCTAGTAAAGACATGAATTACGTTTTAACTTTCAATAGCGGTCGTTTAAATAAAGAGACTAATTGTAGAATACAGACCATATAGGACTTACTTCAGTTCATTAAAATATTTTATGCAAATGATTGTATACGAATGTAGTCCACGCTATTTTTAGAAATCTTCTTTCTCTCTCCCTTTTGGGGTTTTGCATGCCTAGTTTTGGGTAATTTTTGGTCTAGATTTGGAATTTGATGTCTGAAATTGCATTATCTTTAAGGTTTGGTGAGATGATGAGAGACCTGAAGGCGGAAGGCTAATTCTAAATATAGTCTTTTTGTGAACTGCCAAACTTTAGCGGATGAGTATATAACCGGTAGTAGTCTACTTTCAATTTTAGTAGCTCAGGGTTAACCCTCGCTAACCCCAAGTCTCGGCGGCCCAGTGGTCTGCGCACTTGCCTGGCAACTTTGAGGACCCGGGTTCGAGTCCCAGTTGAAGCTTTTTTGAAAATTCTTTTTTTGCCAAGTCAAACACCGTCTGTTCTATCATGATAGATATACCAAAGAGGCCCGTGAAGTCTAGTCAAGTCTAGAACGGCCTAAATCTAGGCCTAGTCAAATCGCCCACATTAACCCCTTTGGTGCCAGTGGGGTAGAAATTGTTTCGGGCCCATTTAAACCCCCGTGTTATTCTTTTTTCTGGACCATGTTGTGTTGAGAAGATGCGCAACGAAGTGCTCTTTCATTTCATATGCGGAAACCATATCTTGGAATAAGCTTTAAGCCTTTCCTGAGCTAACCCTAATTGGTTTGTCAAAACTAGGGTTAACCCCAGGGTTAACCCTCGCTAACCCCAAGTCTCGGCGGCCCAGTGGTCTGCGCACTTGCCTGGCAACTTTGAGGACCCGGGTTCGAGTCCCAGTTGAAGCTTTTTTGAAAATTCTTTTTTTGCCAAGTCAAACACCGTCTGTTCTATCATGATAGATATACCAAAGAGGCCCGTGAAGTCAGTCAAGTCTAGAACG